>NW_028276259.1:0-30333 GCF_052056855.1 Sturnus vulgaris
TGCCTCTGCTGCTTGTGCTGTTAGGAATCGCTCCTTGAAAGACGAGCGAGAGCGTCCTTCCGGGTGCATTGCACTGAGTCGAGTGCTCGCTCGGGACTTTGCTCTCGGGGCCAAGGCAAGAGGGCGTGCTTGCCCGCAGAACTGAGAACACGCTGTTGGGCAGAGCTGCAACTGACCGCCGGAGTTCAGCTCTCGCCGGACGGCAGAAGGCGAAGAACGAAGCCGCTTGCGAGCGGCGCAGTGCAGCGAAGAGCTCTCCGAATTCGCCGCTAGCTCCACGGTCCTTCTGAGCTGCGAGTAGCAGCGCTCGCAGTACACGGAGCTTCGCAAGGCCCGAAGACCCGGAGGGAAGTATCGCACACGAAAATGTGCCAGGACAGAGACGTGTTCTACGTTGTCCCTTCTCGTCATGCAGTTTGTGCCTCTGCTGCTTCTGCTGTTAGGAATCGCTCCTTGAAAGACGAGCGAGAGCGTCCTTCCGGGTGCATTGCACTGAGTCGAGTGCTCGCTCGGGACTTTGCTCTCGGGGCCAAGGCAAGAGGGCGTGCTTCCCGCAGAACTGAGAACACGCTGTTGGTCAGAGCTGCAACTGACCGCCGGAGTTCAGCTGTCGCCGGACGGCAGAAGGCGAAGAACGAAGCCGCTTGCGAGCGGCGCAGTGCAGCGAAGAGCTCTCCGAATTCGCCGCTAGCTCCACGGTCCTTCTGAGCTGCGAGTAGCAGCGCTCGCAGTACACGGAGCTTCGCAAGGCCCGAAGACCCGGAGGGAAGTATCGCACACGAAAATGTGCCAGGACAGAGACGTGTTCTACGTTGTCCCTTCTCGTCATGCAGTTTGTGCCTCTGCTGCTTGTGCTGTTAGGAATCGCTCCTTGAAAGACGAGCGAGAGCGTCCTTCCGGGTGCATTGCACTGAGTCGAGTGCTCGCTCGGGACTTTGCTCTCGGGGCCAAGGCAAGAGGGCGTGCTTGCCCGCAGAACTGAGAACACGCTGTTGGGCAGAGCTGAAACTGACCGCCGGAGTTCAGCTCTCGCCGGACGGCAGAAGGCGAAGAACGAAGCCGCTTGCGAGCGGCGCAGTGCAGCGAAGAGCTCTCCGAATTCGCCGCTAGCTCCACGGTCCTTCTGAGCTGCGAGTAGCAGCGCTCGCAGTACACGGAGCTTCGCAAGGCCCGAAGACCCGGAGGGAAGTATCGCACACGAAAATGTGCCAGGACAGAGACGTGTTCTACGTTGTCCCTTCTCGTCATGCAGTTTGTGCCTCTGCTGCTTGTGCTGTTAGGAATCGCTCCTTGAAAGACGAGCGAGAGCGTCCTTCCGGGTGCATTGCACTGAGTCGAGTGCTCGCTCGGGACTTTGCTCTCGGGGCCAAGGCAAGAGGGCGTGCTTGCCCGCAGAACTGAGAACACGCTGTTGGTCAGAGCTGCAACTGACCGCCGGAGTTCAGCTGTCGCCGGACGGCAGAAGGCGTAGAACGAAGCCGCTTGCGAGCGGCGCAGTGCAGCGAAGAGCTCTCCGAATTCGCCGCTAGCTCCACGGTCCTTCTGAGCTGCGAGTTGCAGCGCTCGCAGTACACGGGGCTTCGCAAGGCCCGAAGACCCGGAGGGAAGTATCGCACACGAAAATGTGCCAGGACAGAGACGTGTTCTACGTTGTCCCTTCTCGTCATGCAGTTTGTGCCTCTGCTGCTTGTGCTGTTAGGAATCGCTCCTTGAAAGACGAGCGAGAGCGTCCTTCCGGGTGCATTGCACTGAGTCGAGTGCTCGCTCGGGACTTTGCTCTCGGGGCCAAGGCAAGAGGGCGTGCTTGCCCGCAGAACTGAGAACACGCTGTTGGGCAGAGCTGCAACTGACCGCCGGAGTTCAGCTGTCGCCGGACGGCAGAAGGCGAAGAACGAAGCCGCTTGCGAGCGGCGCAGTGCAGCGAAGAGCTCTCCGAATTCGCCGCTAGCTCCACGGTCCTTCTGAGCTGCGAGTAGCAGCGCTCGCAGTACACGGGGCTTCGCAAGGCCCGAAGACCCGGAGGGAAGTATCGCACACGAAAATGTGCCAGGACAGAGACGTGTTCTACGTTGTCCCTTCTCGTCATGCAGTTTGTGCCTCTGCTGCTTCTGCTGTTAGGAATCGCTCCTTGAAAGACGAGCGAGAGCGTCCTTCCGGGTGCATTGCACTGAGTCGAGTGCTCGCTCGGGACTTTGCTCTCGGGGCCAAGGCAAGAGGGCGTGCTTGCCCGCAGAACTGAGAACACGCTGTTGGGCAGAGCTGCAACTGACCGCCGGAGTTCAGCTGTCGCCGGACGGCAGAAGGCGTAGAACGAAGCCGCTTGCGAGCGGCGCAGTGCAGCGAAGAGCTCTCCGAATTCGCCGCTAGCTCCACGGTCCTTCTGAGCTGCGAGTAGCAGCGCTCGCAGTACACGGGGCTTCGCAAGGCCCGAAGACCCGGAGGGAAGTATCGCACACGAAAATGTGCCAGGACAGAGACGTGTTCTACGTTGTCCCTTCTCGTCATGCAGTTTGTGCCTCTGCTGCTTGTGCTGTTAGGAATCGCTCCTTGAAAGACGAGCGAGAGCGTCCTTCCGGGTGCATTGCACTGAGTCGAGTGCTCGCTCGGGACTTTGCTCTCGGGGCCAAGGCAAGAGGGCGTGCTTGCCCGCAGAACTGAGAACACGCTGTTGGGCAGAGCTGCAACTGACCGCCGGAGTTCAGCTGTCGCCGGACGGCAGAAGGCGAAGAACGAAGCCGCTTGCGAGCGGCGCAGTGCAGCGAAGAGCTCTCCGAATTCGCCGCTAGCTCCACGGTCCTTCTCAGCTGCGAGTAGCAGCGCTCGCAGTACACGGGGCTTCGCAAGGCCCGAAGACCCGGAGGGAAGTATCGCACACGAAAATGTGCCAGGACAGAGACGTGTTCTACGTTGTCCCTTCTCGTCATGCAGTTTGTGCCTCTGCTGCTTCTGCTGTTAGGAATCGCTCCTTGAAAGACGAGCGAGAGCGTCCTTCCGGGTGCATTGCACTGAGTCGAGTGCTCGCTCGGGACTTTGCTCTCGGGGCCAAGGCAAGAGGGCGTGCTTCCCGCAGAACTGAGAACACGCTGTTGGTCAGAGCTGCAACTGACCGCCGGAGTTCAGCTCTCGCCGGACGGCAGAAGGCGAAGAACGAAGCCGCTTGCGAGCGGCGCAGTGCAGCGAAGAGCTCTCCGAATTCGCCGCTAGCTCCACGGTCCTTCTGAGCTGCGAGTAGCAGCGCTCGCAGTACACGGAGCTTCGCAAGGCCCGAAGACCCGGAGGGAAGTATCGCACACGAAAATGTGCCAGGACAGAGACGTGTTCTACGTTGTCCCTTCTCGTCATGCAGTTTGTGCCTCTGCTGCTTGTGCTGTTAGGAATCGCTCCTTGAAAGACGAGCGAGAGCGTCCTTCCGGGTGCATTGCACTGAGTCGAGTGCTCGCTCGGGACTTTGCTCTCGGGGCCAAGGCAAGAGGGCGTGCTTGCCCGCAGAACTGAGAACACGCTGTTGGGCAGAGCTGCAACTGACCGCCGGAGTTCAGCTCTCGCCGGACGGCAGAAGGCGAAGAACGAAGCCGCTTGCGAGCGGCGCAGTGCAGCGAAGAGCTCTCCGAATTCGCCGCTAGCTCCACGGTCCTTCTGAGCTGCGAGTAGCAGCGCTCGCAGTACACGGAGCTTCGCAAGGCCCGAAGACCCGGAGGGAAGTATCGCACACGAAAATGTGCCAGGACAGAGACGTGTTCTACGTTGTCCCTTCTCGTCATGCAGTTTGTGCCTCTGCTGCTTCTGCTGTTAGGAATCGCTCCTTGAAAGACGAGCGAGAGCGTCCTTCCGGGTGCATTGCACTGAGTCGAGTGCTCGCTCGGGACTTTGCTCTCGGGGCCAAGGCAAGAGGGCGTGCTTGCCCGCAGAACTGAGAACACGCTGTTGGGCAGAGCTGCAACTGACCGCCGGAGTTCAGCTGTCGCCGGACGGCAGAAGGCGAAGAACGAAGCCGCTTGCGAGCGGCGCAGTGCAGCGAAGAGCTCTCCGAATTCGCCGCTAGCTCCACGGTCCTTCTGAGCTGCGAGTAGCAGCGCTCGCAGTACACGGAGCTTCGCAAGGCCCGAAGACCCGGAGGGAAGTATCGCACACGAAAATGTGCCAGGACAGAGACGTGTTCTACGTTGTCCCTTCTCGTCATGCAGTTTGTGCCTCTGCTGCTTCTGCTGTTAGGAATCGCTCCTTGAAAGACGAGCGAGAGCGTCCTTCCGGGTGCATTGCACTGAGTCGAGTGCTCGCTCGGGACTTTGCTCTCGGGGCCAAGGCAAGAGGGCGTGCTTGCCCGCAGAACTGAGAACACGCTGTTGGGCAGAGCTGCAACTGACCGCCGGAGTTCAGCTGTCGCCGGACGGCAGAAGGCGAAGAACGAAGCCGCTTGCGAGCGGCGCAGTGCAGCGAAGAGCTCTCCGAATTCGCCGCTAGCTCCACGGTCCTTCTGAGCTGCGAGTAGCAGCGCTCGCAGTACACGGAGCTTCGCAAGGCCCGAAGACCCGGAGGGAAGTATCGCACACGAAAATGTGCCAGGACAGAGACGTGTTCTACGTTGTCCCTTCTCGTCATGCAGTTTGTGCCTCTGCTGCTTGTGCTGTTAGGAATCGCTCCTTGAAAGACGAGCGAGAGCGTCCTTCCGGGTGCATTGCACTGAGTCGAGTGCTCGCTCGGGACTTTGCTCTCGGGGCCAAGGCAAGAGGGCGTGCTTGCCCGCAGAACTGAGAACACGCTGTTGGGCAGAGCTGCAACTGACCGCCGGAGTTCAGCTGTCGCCGGACGGCAGAAGGCGAAGAACGAAGCCGCTTGCGAGCGGCGCAGTGCAGCGAAGAGCTCTCCGAATTCGCCGCTAGCTCCACGGTCCTTCTGAGCTGCGAGTAGCAGCGCTCGCAGTACACGGGGCTTCGCAAGGCCCGAAGACCCGGAGGGAAGTATCGCACACGAAAATGTGCCAGGACAGAGACGTGTTCTACGTTGTCCCTTCTCGTCATGCAGTTTGTGCCTCTGCTGCTTCTGCTGTTAGGAATCGCTCCTTGAAAGACGAGCGAGAGCGTCCTTCCGGGTGCATTGCACTGAGTCGAGTGCTCGCTCGGGACTTTGCTCTCGGGGCCAAGGCAAGAGGGCGTGCTTGCCCGCAGAACTGAGAACACGCTGTTGGGCAGAGCTGCAACTGACCGCCGGAGTTCAGCTGTCGCCGGACGGCAGAAGGCGTAGAACGAAGCCGCTTGCGAGCGGCGCAGTGCAGCGAAGAGCTCTCCGAATTCGCCGCTAGCTCCACGGTCCTTCTGAGCTGCGAGTAGCAGCGCTCGCAGTACACGGGGCTTCGCAAGGCCCGAAGACCCGGAGGGAAGTATCGCACACGAAAATGTGCCAGGACAGAGACGTGTTCTACGTTGTCCCTTCTCGTCATGCAGTTTGTGCCTCTGCTGCTTGTGCTGTTAGGAATCGCTCCTTGAAAGACGAGCGAGAGCGTCCTTCCGGGTGCATTGCACTGAGTCGAGTGCTCGCTCGGGACTTTGCTCTCGGGGCCAAGGCAAGAGGGCGTGCTTGCCCGCAGAACTGAGAACACGCTGTTGGGCAGAGCTGCAACTGACCGCCGGAGTTCAGCTCTCGCCGGACGGCAGAAGGCGAAGAACGAAGCCGCTTGCGAGCGGCGCAGTGCAGCGAAGAGCTCTCCGAATTCGCCGCTAGCTCCACGGTCCTTCTGAGCTGCGAGTAGCAGCGCTCGCAGTACACGGAGCTTCGCAAGGCCCGAAGACCCGGAGGGAAGTATCGCACACGAAAATGTGCCAGGACAGAGACGTGTTCTACGTTGTCCCTTCTCGTCATGCAGTTTGTGCCTCTGCTGCTTCTGCTGTTAGGAATCGCTCCTTGAAAGACGAGCGAGAGCGTCCTTCCGGGTGCATTGCACTGAGTCGAGTGCTCGCTCGGGACTTTGCTCTCGGGGCCAAGGCAAGAGGGCGTGCTTGCCCGCAGAACTGAGAACACGCTGTTGGGCAGAGCTGCAACTGACCGCCGGAGTTCAGCTCTCGCCGGACGGCAGAAGGCGTAGAACGAAGCCGCTTGCGAGCGGCGCAGTGCAGCGAAGAGCTCTCCGAATTCGCCGCTAGCTCCACGGTCCTTCTGAGCTGCGAGTAGCAGCGCTCGCAGTACACGGGGCTTCGCAAGGCCCGAAGACCCGGAGGGAAGTATCGCACACGAAAATGTGCCAGGACAGAGACGTGTTCTACGTTGTCCCTTCTCGTCATGCAGTTTGTGCCTCTGCTGCTTCTGCTGTTAGGAATCGCTCCTTGAAAGACGAGCGAGAGCGTCCTTCCGGGTGCATTGCACTGAGTCGAGTGCTCGCTCGGGACTTTGCTCTCGGGGCCAAGGCAAGAGGGCGTGCTTGCCCGCAGAACTGAGAACACGCTGTTGGGCAGAGCTGCAACTGACCGCCGGAGTTCAGCTGTCGCCGGACGGCAGAAGGCGAAGAACGAAGCCGCTTGCGAGCGGCGCAGTGCAGCGAAGAGCTCTCCGAATTCGCCGCTAGCTCCACGGTCCTTCTGAGCTGCGAGTAGCAGCGCTCGCAGTACACGGAGCTTCGCAAGGCCCGAAGACCCGGAGGGAAGTATCGCACACGAAAATGTGCCAGGACAGAGACGTGTTCTACGTTGTCCCTTCTCGTCATGCAGTTTGTGCCTCTGCTGCTTGTGCTGTTAGGAATCGCTCCTTGAAAGACGAGCGAGAGCGTCCTTCCGGGTGCATTGCACTGAGTCGAGTGCTCGCTCGGGACTTTGCTCTCGGGGCCAAGGCAAGAGGGCGTGCTTGCCCGCAGAACTGAGAACACGCTGTTGGGCAGAGCTGCAACTGACCGCCGGAGTTCAGCTGTCGCCGGACGGCAGAAGGCGAAGAACGAAGCCGCTTGCGAGCGGCGCAGTGCAGCGAAGAGCTCTCCGAATTCGCCGCTAGCTCCACGGTCCTTCTGAGCTGCGAGTAGCAGCGCTCGCAGTACACGGGGCTTCGCAAGGCCCGAAGACCCGGAGGGAAGTATCGCACACGAAAATGTGCCAGGACAGAGACGTGTTCTACGTTGTCCCTTCTCGTCATGCAGTTTGTGCCTCTGCTGCTTCTGCTGTTAGGAATCGCTCCTTGAAAGACGAGCGAGAGCGTCCTTCCGGGTGCATTGCACTGAGTCGAGTGCTCGCTCGGGACTTTGCTCTCGGGGCCAAGGCAAGAGGGCGTGCTTGCCCGCAGAACTGAGAACACGCTGTTGGGCAGAGCTGCAACTGACCGCCGGAGTTCAGCTGTCGCCGGACGGCAGAAGGCGTAGAACGAAGCCGCTTGCGAGCGGCGCAGTGCAGCGAAGAGCTCTCCGAATTCGCCGCTAGCTCCACGGTCCTTCTGAGCTGCGAGTAGCAGCGCTCGCAGTACACGGGGCTTCGCAAGGCCCGAAGACCCGGAGGGAAGTATCGCACACGAAAATGTGCCAGGACAGAGACGTGTTCTACGTTGTCCCTTCTCGTCATGCAGTTTGTGCCTCTGCTGCTTGTGCTGTTAGGAATCGCTCCTTGAAAGACGAGCGAGAGCGTCCTTCCGGGTGCATTGCACTGAGTCGAGTGCTCGCTCGGGACTTTGCTCTCGGGGCCAAGGCAAGAGGGCGTGCTTGCCCGCAGAACTGAGAACACGCTGTTGGGCAGAGCTGCAACTGACCGCCGGAGTTCAGCTCTCGCCGGACGGCAGAAGGCGAAGAACGAAGCCGCTTGCGAGCGGCGCAGTGCAGCGAAGAGCTCTCCGAATTCGCCGCTAGCTCCACGGTCCTTCTGAGCTGCGAGTAGCAGCGCTCGCAGTACACGGAGCTTCGCAAGGCCCGAAGACCCGGAGGGAAGTATCGCACACGAAAATGTGCCAGGACAGAGACGTGTTCTACGTTGTCCCTTCTCGTCATGCAGTTTGTGCCTCTGCTGCTTGTGCTGTTAGGAATCGCTCCTTGAAAGACGAGCGAGAGCGTCCTTCCGGGTGCATTGCACTGAGTCGAGTGCTCGCTCGGGACTTTGCTCTCGGGGCCAAGGCAAGAGGGCGTGCTTGCCCGCAGAACTGAGAACACGCTGTTGGGCAGAGCTGCAACTGACCGCCGGAGTTCAGCTGTCGCCGGACGGCAGAAGGCGAAGAACGAAGCCGCTTGCGAGCGGCGCAGTGCAGCGAAGAGCTCTCCGAATTCGCCGCTAGCTCCACGGTCCTTCTGAGCTGCGAGTAGCAGCGCTCGCAGTACACGGAGCTTCGCAAGGCCCGAAGACCCGGAGGGAAGTATCGCACACGAAAATGTGCCAGGACAGAGACGTGTTCTACGTTGTCCCTTCTCGTCATGCAGTTTGTGCCTCTGCTGCTTCTGCTGTTAGGAATCGCTCCTTGAAAGACGAGCGAGAGCGTCCTTCCGGGTGCATTGCACTGAGTCGAGTGCTCGCTCGGGACTTTGCTCTCGGGGCCAAGGCAAGAGGGCGTGCTTCCCGCAGAACTGAGAACACGCTGTTGGTCAGAGCTGCAACTGACCGCCGGAGTTCAGCTGTCGCCGGACGGCAGAAGGCGAAGAACGAAGCCGCTTGCGAGCGGCGCAGTGCAGCGAAGAGCTCTCCGAATTCGCCGCTAGCTCCACGGTCCTTCTGAGCTGCGAGTAGCAGCGCTCGCAGTACACGGAGCTTCGCAAGGCCCGAAGACCCGGAGGGAAGTATCGCACACGAAAATGTGCCAGGACAGAGACGTGTTCTACGTTGTCCCTTCTCGTCATGCAGTTTGTGCCTCTGCTGTCTTCTGCTGTTAGGAATCGCTCCTTGAAAGACGAGCGAGAGCGTCCTTCCGGGTGCATTGCACTGAGTCGAGTGCTCGCTCGGGACTTTGCTCTCGGGGCCAAGGCAAGAGGGCGTGCTTGCCCGCAGAACTGAGAACACGCTGTTGGGCAGAGCTGCAACTGACCGCCGGAGTTCAGCTGTCGCCGGACGGCAGAAGGCGAAGAACGAAGCCGCTTGCGAGCGGCGCAGTGCAGCGAAGAGCTCTCCGAATTCGCCGCTAGCTCCACGGTCCTTCTGAGCTGCGAGTAGCAGCGCTCGCAGTACACGGAGCTTCGCAAGGCCCGAAGACCCGGAGGGAAGTATCGCACACGAAAATGTGCCAGGACAGAGACGTGTTCTACGTTGTCCCTTCTCGTCATGCAGTTTGTGCCTCTGCTGCTTGTGCTGTTAGGAATCGCTCCTTGAAAGACGAGCGAGAGCGTCCTTCCGGGTGCATTGCACTGAGTCGAGTGCTCGCTCGGGACTTTGCTCTCGGGGCCAAGGCAAGAGGCGTGCTTGCCCGCAGAACTGAGAACACGCTGTTGGGCAGAGCTGCAACTGACCGCCGGAGTTCAGCTGTCGCCGGACGGCAGAAGGCGAAGAACGAAGCCGCTTGCGAGCGGCGCAGTGCAGCGAAGAGCTCTCCGAATTCGCCGCTAGCTCCACGGTCCTTCTGAGCTGCGAGTAGCAGCGCTCGCAGTACACGGAGCTTCGCAAGGCCCGAAGACCCGGAGGGAAGTATCGCACACGAAAATGTGCCAGGACAGAGACGTGTTCTACGTTGTCCCTTCTCGTCATGCAGTTTGTGCCTCTGCTGCTTCTGCTGTTAGGAATCGCTCCTTGAAAGACGAGCGAGAGCGTCCTTCCGGGTGCATTGCACTGAGTCGAGTGCTCGCTCGGGACTTTGCTCTCGGGGCCAAGGCAAGAGGGCGTGCTTGCCCGCAGAACTGAGAACACGCTGTTGGGCAGAGCTGCAACTGACCGCCGGAGTTCAGCTGTCGCCGGACGGCAGAAGGCGAAGAACGAAGCCGCTTGCGAGCGGCGCAGTGCAGCGAAGAGCTCTCCGAATTCGCCGCTAGCTCCACGGTCCTTCTGAGCTGCGAGTAGCAGCGCTCGCAGTACACGGAGCTTCGCAAGGCCCGAAGACCCGGAGGGAAGTATCGCACACGAAAATGTGCCAGGACAGAGACGTGTTCTACGTTGTCCCTTCTCGTCATGCAGTTTGTGCCTCTGCTGCTTGTGCTGTTAGGAATCGCTCCTTGAAAGACGAGCGAGAGCGTCCTTCCGGGTGCATTGCACTGAGTCGAGTGCTCGCTCGGGACTTTGCTCTCGGGGCCAAGGCAAGAGGGCGTGCTTGCCCGCAGAACTGAGAACACGCTGTTGGGCAGAGCTGCAACTGACCGCCGGAGTTCAGCTGTCGCCGGACGGCAGAAGGCGAAGAACGAAGCCGCTTGCGAGCGGCGCAGTGCAGCGAAGAGCTCTCCGAATTCGCCGCTAGCTCCACGGTCCTTCTGAGCTGCGAGTAGCAGCGCTCGCAGTACACGGGGCTTCGCAAGGCCCGAAGACCCGGAGGGAAGTATCGCACACGAAAATGTGCCAGGACAGAGACGTGTTCTACGTTGTCCCTTCTCGTCATGCAGTTTGTGCCTCTGCTGCTTGTGCTGTTAGGAATCGCTCCTTGAAAGACGAGCGAGAGCGTCCTTCCGGGTGCATTGCACTGAGTCGAGTGCTCGCTCGGGACTTTGCTCTCGGGGCCAAGGCAAGAGGGCGTGCTTGCCCGCAGAACTGAGAACACGCTGTTGGGCAGAGCTGCAACTGACCGCCGGAGTTCAGCTGTCGCCGGACGGCAGAAGGCGAAGAACGAAGCCGCTTGCGAGCGGCGCAGTGCAGCGAAGAGCTCTCCGAATTCGCCGCTAGCTCCACGGTCCTTCTGAGCTGCGAGTAGCAGCGCTCGCAGTACACGGGGCTTCGCAAGGCCCGAAGACCCGGAGGGAAGTATCGCACACGAAAATGTGCCAGGACAGAGACGTGTTCTACGTTGTCCCTTCTCGTCATGCAGTTTGTGCCTCTGCTGCTTGTGCTGTTAGGAATCGCTCCTTGAAAGACGAGCGAGAGCGTCCTTCCGGGTGCATTGCACTGAGTCGAGTGCTCGCTCGGGACTTTGCTCTCGGGGCCAAGGCAAGAGGGCGTGCTTGCCCGCAGAACTGAGAACACGCTGTTGGGCAGAGCTGCAACTGACCGCCGGAGTTCAGCTGTCGCCGGACGGCAGAAGGCGTAGAACGAAGCCGCTTGCGAGCGGCGCAGTGCAGCGAAGAGCTCTCCGAATTCGCCGCTAGCTCCACGGTCCTTCTGAGCTGCGAGTAGCAGCGCTCGCAGTACACGGGGCTTCGCAAGGCCCGAAGACCCGGAGGGAAGTATCGCACACGAAAATGTGCCAGGACAGAGACGTGTTCTACGTTGTCCCTTCTCGTCATGCAGTTTGTGCCTCTGCTGCTTGTGCTGTTAGGAATCGCTCCTTGAAAGACGAGCGAGAGCGTCCTTCCGGGTGCATTGCACTGAGTCGAGTGCTCGCTCGGGACTTTGCTCTCGGGTCCAAGGCAAGAGGGCGTGCTTGCCCGCAGAACTGAGAACACGCTGTTGGGCAGAGCTGCAACTGACCGCCGGAGTTCAGCTGTCGCCGGACGGCAGAAGGCGAAGAACGAAGCCGCTTGCGAGCGGCGCAGTGCAGCGAAGAGCTCTCCGAATTCGCCGCTAGCTCCACGGTCCTTCTGAGCTGCGAGTAGCAGCGCTCGCAGTACACGGGGCTTCGCAAGGCCCGAAGACCCGGAGGGAAGTATCGCACACGAAAATGTGCCAGGACAGAGACGTGTTCTACGTTGTCCCTTCTCGTCATGCAGTTTGTGCCTCTGCTGCTTGTGCTGTTAGGAATCGCTCCTTGAAAGACGAGCGAGAGCGTCCTTCCGGGTGCATTGCACTGAGTCGAGTGCTCGCTCGGGACTTTGCTCTCGGGGCCAAGGCAAGAGGCGTGCTTGCCCGCAGAACTGAGAACACGCTGTTGGGCAGAGCTGCAACTGTCCGCCGGAGTTCAGCTGTCGCCGGACGGCAGAAGGCGTAGAACGAAGCCGCTTGCGAGCGGCGCAGTGCAGCGAAGAGCTCTCCGAATTCGCCGCTAGCTCCACGGTCCTTCTGAGCTGCGAGTAGCAGCGCTCGCAGTACACGGGGCTTCGCAAGGCCCGAAGACCCGGAGGGAAGTATCGCACACGAAAATGTGCCAGGACAGAGACGTGTTCTACGTTGTCCCTTCTCGTCATGCAGTTTGTGCCTCTGCTGCTTGTGCTGTTAGGAATCGCTCCTTGAAAGACGAGCGAGAGCGTCCTTCCGGGTGCATTGCACTGAGTCGAGTGCTCGCTCGGGACTTTGCTCTCGGGGCCAAGGCAAGAGGGCGTGCTTGCCCGCAGAACTGAGAACACGCTGTTGGGCAGAGCTGCAACTGACCGCCGGAGTTCAGCTGTCGCCGGACGGCAGAAGGCGAAGAACGAAGCCGCTTGCGAGCGGCGCAGTGCAGCGAAGAGCTCTCCGAATTCGCCGCTAGCTCCACGGTCCTTCTGAGCTGCGAGTAGCAGCGCTCGCAGTACACGGGGCTTCGCAAGGCCCGAAGACCCGGAGGGAAGTATCGCACACGAAAATGTGCCAGGACAGAGACGTGTTCTACGTTGTCCCTTCTCGTCATGCAGTTTGTGCCTCTGCTGCTTGTGCTGTTAGGAATCGCTCCTTGAAAGACGAGCGAGAGCGTCCTTCCGGGTGCATTGCACTGAGTCGAGTGCTCGCTCGGGACTTTGCTCTCGGGGCCAAGGCAAGAGGGCGTGCTTGCCCGCAGAACTGAGAACACGCTGTTGGGCAGAGCTGCAACTGACCGCCGGAGTTCAGCTCTCGCCGGACGGCAGAAGGCGAAGAACGAAGCCGCTTGCGAGCGGCGCAGTGCAGCGAAGAGCTCTCCGAATTCGCCGCTAGCTCCACGGTCCTTCTGAGCTGCGAGTAGCAGCGCTCGCAGTACACGGAGCTTCGCAAGGCCCGAAGACCCGGAGGGAAGTATCGCACACGAAAATGTGCCAGGACAGAGACGTGTTCTACGTTGTCCCTTCTCGTCATGCAGTTTGTGCCTCTGCTGCTTGTGCTGTTAGGAATCGCTCCTTGAAAGACGAGCGAGAGCGTCCTTCCGGGTGCATTGCACTGAGTCGAGTGCTCGCTCGGGACTTTGCTCTCGGGGCCAAGGCAAGAGGGCGTGCTTGCCCGCAGAACTGAGAACACGCTGTTGGGCAGAGCTGCAACTGACCGCCGGAGTTCAGCTCTCGCCGGACGGCAGAAGGCGAAGAACGAAGCCGCTTGCGAGCGGCGCAGTGCAGCGAAGAGCTCTCCGAATTCGCCGCTAGCTCCACGGTCCTTCTGAGCTGCGAGTAGCAGCGCTCGCAGTACACGGAGCTTCGCAAGGCCCGAAGACCCGGAGGGAAGTATCGCACACGAAAATGTGCCAGGACAGAGACGTGTTCTACGTTGTCCCTTCTCGTCATGCAGTTTGTGCCTCTGCTGCTTGTGCTGTTAGGAATCGCTCCTTGAAAGACGAGCGAGAGCGTCCTTCCGGGTGCATTGCACTGAGTCGAGTGCTCGCTCGGGACTTTGCTCTCGGGGCCAAGGCAAGAGGGCGTGCTTGCCCGCAGAACTGAGAACACGCTGTTGGGCAGAGCTGCAACTGACCGCCGGAGTTCAGCTCTCGCCGGACGGCAGAAGGCGAAGAACGAAGCCGCTTGCGAGCGGCGCAGTGCAGCGAAGAGCTCTCCGAATTCGCCGCTAGCTCCACGGTCCTTCTGAGCTGCGAGTAGCAGCGCTCGCAGTACACGGGGCTTCGCAAGGCCCGAAGACCCGGAGGGAAGTATCGCACACGAAAATGTGCCAGGACAGAGACGTGTTCTACGTTGTCCCTTCTCGTCATGCAGTTTGTGCCTCTGCTGCTTGTGCTGTTAGGAATCGCTCCTTGAAAGACGAGCGAGAGCGTCCTTCCGGGTGCATTGCACTGAGTCGAGTGCTCGCTCGGGACTTTGCTCTCGGGGCCAAGGCAAGAGGGCGTGCTTGCCCGCAGAACTGAGAACACGCTGTTGGGCAGAGCTGCAACTGACCGCCGGAGTTCAGCTGTCGCCGGACGGCAGAAGGCGTAGAACGAAGCCGCTTGCGAGCGGCGCAGTGCAGCGAAGAGCTCTCCGAATTCGCCGCTAGCTCCACGGTCCTTCTGAGCTGCGAGTAGCAGCGCTCGCAGTACACGGGGCTTCGCAAGGCCCGAAGACCCGGAGGGAAGTATCGCACACGAAAATGTGCCAGGACAGAGACGTGTTCTACGTTGTCCCTTCTCGTCATGCAGTTTGTGCCTCTGCTGCTTGTGCTGTTAGGAATCGCTCCTTGAAAGACGAGCGAGAGCGTCCTTCCGGGTGCATTGCACTGAGTCGAGTGCTCGCTCGGGACTTTGCTCTCGGGGCCAAGGCAAGAGGGCGTGCTTGCCCGCAGAACTGAGAACACGCTGTTGGGCAGAGCTGCAACTGACCGCCGGAGTTCAGCTGTCGCCGGACGGCAGAAGGCGAAGAACGAAGCCGCTTGCGAGCGGCGCAGTGCAGCGAAGAGCTCTCCGAATTCGCCGCTAGCTCCACGGTCCTTCTGAGCTGCGAGTAGCAGCGCTCGCAGTACACGGGGCTTCGCAAGGCCCGAAGACCCGGAGGGAAGTATCGCACACGAAAATGTGCCAGGACAGAGACGTGTTCTACGTTGTCCCTTCTCGTCATGCAGTTTGTGCCTCTGCTGCTTCTGCTGTTAGGAATCGCTCCTTGAAAGACGAGCGAGAGCGTCCTTCCGGGTGCATTGCACTGAGTCGAGTGCTCGCTCGGGACTTTGCTCTCGGGGCCAAGGCAAGAGGGCGTGCTTGCCCGCAGAACTGAGAACACGCTGTTGGGCAGAGCTGCAACTGACCGCCGGAGTTCAGCTGTCGCCGGACGGCAGAAGGCGTAGAACGAAGCCGCTTGCGAGCGGCGCAGTGCAGCGAAGAGCTCTCCGAATTCGCCGCTAGCTCCACGGTCCTTCTGAGCTGCGAGTAGCAGCGCTCGCAGTACACGGGGCTTCGCAAGGCCCGAAGACCCGGAGGGAAGTATCGCACACGAAAATGTGCCAGGACAGAGACGTGTTCTACGTTGTCCCTTCTCGTCATGCAGTTTGTGCCTCTGCTGCTTGTGCTGTTAGGAATCGCTCCTTGAAAGACGAGCGAGAGCGTCCTTCCGGGTGCATTGCACTGAGTCGAGTGCTCGCTCGGGACTTTGCTCTCGGGGCCAAGGCAAGAGGGCGTGCTTGCCCGCAGAACTGAGAACACGCTGTTGGGCAGAGCTGCAACTGACCGCCGGAGTTCAGCTCTCGCCGGACGGCAGAAGGCGAAGAACGAAGCCGCTTGCGAGCGGCGCAGTGCAGCGAAGAGCTCTCCGAATTCGCCGCTAGCTCCACGGTCCTTCTCAGCTGCGAGTAGCAGCGCTCGCAGTACACGGAGCTTCGCAAGGCCCGAAGACCCGGAGGGAAGTATCGCACACGAAAATGTGCCAGGACAGAGACGTGTTCTACGTTGTCCCTTCTCGTCATGCAGTTTGTGCCTCTGCTGCTTGTGCTGTTAGGAATCGCTCCTTGAAAGACGAGCGAGAGCGTCCTTCCGGGTGCATTGCACTGAGTCGAGTGCTCGCTCGGGACTTTGCTCTCGGGGCCAAGGCAAGAGGGCGTGCTTGCCCGCAGAACTGAGAACACGCTGTTGGGCAGAGCTGCAACTGACCGCCGGAGTTCAGCTCTCGCCGGACGGCAGAAGGCGAAGAACGAAGCCGCTTGCGAGCGGCGCAGTGCAGCGAAGAGCTCTCCGAATTCGCCGCTAGCTCCACGGTCCTTCTCAGCTGCGAGTAGCAGCGCTCGCAGTACACGGAGCTTCGCAAGGCCCGAAGACCCGGAGGGAAGTATCGCACACGAAAATGTGCCAGGACAGAGACGTGTTCTACGTTGTCCCTTCTCGTCATGCAGTTTGTGCCTCTGCTGCTTGTGCTGTTAGGAATCGCTCCTTGAAAGACGAGCGAGAGCGTCCTTCCGGGTGCATTGCACTGAGTCGAGTGCTCGCTCGGGACTTTGCTCTCGGGGCCAAGGCAAGAGGGCGTGCTTCCCGCAGAACTGAGAACACGCTGTTGGTCAGAGCTGCAACTGACCGCCGGAGTTCAGCTGTCGCCGGACGGCAGAAGGCGAAGAACGAAGCCGCTTGCGAGCGGCGCAGTGCAGCGAAGAGCTCTCCGAATTCGCCGCTTGCTCCACGGTCCTTCTGAGCTGCGAGTAGCAGCGCTCGCAGTACACGGAGCTTCGCAAGGCCCGAAGACCCGGAGGGAAGTATCGCACACGAAAATGTGCCAGGACAGAGACGTGTTCTACGTTGTCCCTTCTCGTCATGCAGTTTGTGCCTCTGCTGCTTGTGCTGTTAGGAATCGCTCCTTGAAAGACGAGCGAGAGCGTCCTTCCGGGTGCATTGCACTGAGTCGAGTGCTCGCTCGGGACTTTGCTCTCGGGGCCAAGGCAAGAGGGCGTGCTTGCCCGCAGAACTGAGAACACGCTGTTGGGCAGAGCTGAAACTGACCGCCGGAGTTCAGCTCTCGCCGGACGGCAGAAGGCGAAGAACGAAGCCGCTTGCGAGCGGCGCAGTGCAGCGAAGAGCTCTCCGAATTCGCCGCTAGCTCCACGGTCCTTCTGAGCTGCGAGTAGCAGCGCTCGCAGTACACGGAGCTTCGCAAGGCCCGAAGACCCGGAGGGAAGTATCGCACACGAAAATGTGCCAGGACAGAGACGTGTTCTACGTTGTCCCTTCTCGTCATGCAGTTTGTGCCTCTGCTGCTTGTGCTGTTAGGAATCGCTCCTTGAAAGACGAGCGAGAGCGTCCTTCCGGGTGCATTGCACTGAGTCGAGTGCTCGCTCGGGACTTTGCTCTCGGGGCCAAGGCAAGAGGGCGTGCTTGCCCGCAGAACTGAGAACACGCTGTTGGTCAGAGCTGCAACTGACCGCCGGAGTTCAGCTGTCGCCGGACGGCAGAAGGCGTAGAACGAAGCCGCTTGCGAGCGGCGCAGTGCAGCGAAGAGCTCTCCGAATTCGCCGCTAGCTCCACGGTCCTTCTGAGCTGCGAGTAGCAGCGCTCGCAGTACACGGGGCTTCGCAAGGCCCGAAGACCCGGAGGGAAGTATCGCACACGAAAATGTGCCAGGACAGAGACGTGTTCTACGTTGTCCCTTCTCGTCATGCAGTTTGTGCCTCTGCTGCTTGTGCTGTTAGGAATCGCTCCTTGAAAGACGAGCGAGAGCGTCCTTCCGGGTGCATTGCACTGAGTCGAGTGCTCGCTCGGGACTTTGCTCTCGGGGCCAAGGCAAGAGGGCGTGCTTGCCCGCAGAACTGAGAACACGCTGTTGGGCAGAGCTGCAACTGACCGCCGGAGTTCAGCTGTCGCCGGACGGCAGAAGGCGAAGAACGAAGCCGCTTGCGAGCGGCGCAGTGCAGCGAAGAGCTCTCCGAATTCGCCGCTAGCTCCACGGTCCTTCTGAGCTGCGAGTAGCAGCGCTCGCAGTACACGGGGCTTCGCAAGGCCCGAAGACCCGGAGGGAAGTATCGCACACGAAAATGTGCCAGGACAGAGACGTGTTCTACGTTGTCCCTTCTCGTCATGCAGTTTGTGCCTCTGCTGCTTCTGCTGTTAGGAATCGCTCCTTGAAAGACGAGCGAGAGCGTCCTTCCGGGTGCATTGCACTGAGTCGAGTGCTCGCTCGGGACTTTGCTCTCGGGGCCAAGGCAAGAGGGCGTGCTTGCCCGCAGAACTGAGAACACGCTGTTGGGCAGAGCTGCAACTGACCGCCGGAGTTCAGCTGTCGCCCGACGGCAGAAGGCGTAGAACGAAGCCGCTTGCGAGCGGCGCAGTGCAGCGAAGAGCTCTCCGAATTCGCCGCTAGCTCCACGGTCCTTCTGAGCTGCGAGTAGCAGCGCTCGCAGTACACGGGGCTTCGCAAGGCCCGAAGACCCGGAGGGAAGTATCGCACACGAAAATGTGCCAGGACAGAGACGTGTTCTACGTTGTCCCTTCTCGTCATGCAGTTTGTGCCTCTGCTGCTTGTGCTGTTAGGAATCGCTCCTTGAAAGACGAGCGAGAGCGTCCTTCCGGGTGCATTGCACTGAGTCGAGTGCTCGCTCGGGACTTTGCTCTCGGGGCCAAGGCAAGAGGGCGTGCTTGCCCGCAGAACTGAGAACACGCTGTTGGGCAGAGCTGCAACTGACCGCCGGAGTTCAGCTCTCGCCGGACGGCAGAAGGCGAAGAACGAAGCCGCTTGCGAGCGGCGCAGTGCAGCGAAGAGCTCTCCGAATTCGCCGCTAGCTCCACGGTCCTTCTCAGCTGCGAGTAGCAGCGCTCGCAGTACACGGGGCTTCGCAAGGCCCGAAGACCCGGAGGGAAGTATCGCACACGAAAATGTGCCAGGACAGAGACGTGTTCTACGTTGTCCCTTCTCGTCATGCAGTTTGTGCCTCTGCTGCTTCTGCTGTTAGGAATCGCTCCTTGAAAGACGAGCGAGAGCGTCCTTCCGGGTGCATTGCACTGAGTCGAGTGCTCGCTCGTGACTTTGCTCTCGGGGCCAAGGCAAGAGGGCGTGCTTGCCCGCAGAACTGAGAACACGCTGTTGGGCAGAGCTGCAACTGACCGCCGGAGTTCAGCTCTCGCCGGACGGCAGAAGGCGAAGAACGAAGCCGCTTGCGAGCGGCGCAGTGCAGCGAAGAGCTCTCCGAATTCGCCGCTAGCTCCACGGTCCTTCTGAGCTGCGAGTAGCAGCGCTCGCAGTACACGGAGCTTCGCAAGGCCCGAAGACCCGGAGGGAAGTATCGCACACGAAAATGTGCCAGGACAGAGACGTGTTCTACGTTGTCCCTTCTCGTCATGCAGTTTGTGCCTCTGCTGCTTGTGCTGTTAGGAATCGCTCCTTGAAAGACGAGCGAGAGCGTCCTTCCGGGTGCATTGCACTGAGTCGAGTGCTCGCTCGGGACTTTGCTCTCGGGGCCAAGGCAAGAGGGCGTGCTTGCCCGCAGAACTGAGAACACGCTGTTGGGCAGAGCTGCAACTGACCGCCGGAGTTCAGCTCTCGCCGGACGGCAGAAGGCGAAGAACGAAGCCGCTTGCGAGCGGCGCAGTGCAGCGAAGAGCTCTCCGAATTCGCCGCTAGCTCCACGGTCCTTCTGAGCTGCGAGTAGCAGCGCTCGCAGTACACGGAGCTTCGCAAGGCCCGAAGACCCGGAGGGAAGTATCGCACACGAAAATGTGCCAGGACAGAGACGTGTTCTACGTTGTCCCTTCTCGTCATGCAGTTTGTGCCTCTGCTGCTTCTGCTGTTAGGAATCGCTCCTTGAAAGACGAGCGAGAGCGTCCTTCCGGGTGCATTGCACTGAGTCGAGTGCTCGCTCGGGACTTTGCTCTCGGGGCCAAGGCAAGAGGGCGTGCTTCCCGCAGAACTGAGAACACGCTGTTGGTCAGAGCTGCAACTGACCGCCGGAGTTCAGCTGTCGCCGGACGGCAGAAGGCGAAGAACGAAGCCGCTTGCGAGCGGCGCAGTGCAGCGAAGAGCTCTCCGAATTCGCCGCTAGCTCCACGGTCCTTCTGAGCTGCGAGTAGCAGCGCTCGCAGTACACGGAGCTTCGCAAGGCCCGAAGACCCGGAGGGAAGTATCGCACACGAAAATGTGCCAGGACAGAGACGTGTTCTACGTTGTCCCTTCTCGTCATGCAGTTTGTGCCTCTGCTGCTTGTGCTGTTAGGAATCGCTCCTTGAAAGACGAGCGAGAGCGTCCTTCCGGGTGCATTGCACTGAGTCGAGTGCTCGCTCGGGACTTTGCTCTCGGGGCCAAGGCAAGAGGGCGTGCTTGCCCGCAGAACTGAGAACACGCTGTTGGGCAGAGCTGAAACTGACCGCCGGAGTTCAGCTCTCGCCGGACGGCAGAAGGCGAAGAACGAAGCCGCTTGCGAGCGGCGCAGTGCAGCGAAGAGCTCTCCGAATTCGCCGCTAGCTCCACGGTCCTTCTGAGCTGCGAGTAGCAGCGCTCGCAGTACACGGAGCTTCGCAAGGCCCGAAGACCCGGAGGGAAGTATCGCACACGAAAATGTGCCAGGACAGAGACGTGTTCTACGTTGTCCCTTCTCGTCATGCAGTTTGTGCCTCTGCTGCTTGTGCTGTTAGGAATCGCTCCTTGAAAGACGAGCGAGAGCGTCCTTCCGGGTGCATTGCACTGAGTCGAGTGCTCGCTCGGGACTTTGCTCTCGGGGCCAAGGCAAGAGGGCGTGCTTGCCCGCAGAACTGAGAACACGCTGTTGGTCAGAGCTGCAACTGACCGCCGGAGTTCAGCTGTCGCCGGACGGCAGAAGGCGTAGAACGAAGCCGCTTGCGAGCGGCGCAGTGCAGCGAAGAGCTCTCCGAATTCGCCGCTAGCTCCACGGTCCTTCTGAGCTGCGAGTTGCAGCGCTCGCAGTACACGGGGCTTCGCAAGGCCCGAAGACCCGGAGGGAAGTATCGCACACGAAAATGTGCCAGGACAGAGACGTGTTCTACGTTGTCCCTTCTCGTCATGCAGTTTGTGCCTCTGCTGCTTGTGCTGTTAGGAATCGCTCCTTGAAAGACGAGCGAGAGCGTCCTTCCGGGTGCATTGCACTGAGTCGAGTGCTCGCTCGGGACTTTGCTCTCGGGGCCAAGGCAAGAGGGCGTGCTTGCCCGCAGAACTGAGAACACGCTGTTGGGCAGAGCTGCAACTGACCGCCGGAGTTCAGCTGTCGCCGGACGGCAGAAGGCGAAGAACGAAGCCGCTTGCGAGCGGCGCAGTGCAGCGAAGAGCTCTCCGAATTCGCCGCTAGCTCCACGGTCCTTCTGAGCTGCGAGTAGCAGCGCTCGCAGTACACGGGGCTTCGCAAGGCCCGAAGACCCGGAGGGAAGTATCGCACACGAAAATGTGCCAGGACAGAGACGTGTTCTACGTTGTCCCTTCTCGTCATGCAGTTTGTGCCTCTGCTGCTTCTGCTGTTAGGAATCGCTCCTTGAAAGACGAGCGAGAGCGTCCTTCCGGGTGCATTGCACTGAGTCGAGTGCTCGCTCGGGACTTTGCTCTCGGGGCCAAGGCAAGAGGGCGTGCTTGCCCGCAGAACTGAGAACACGCTGTTGGGCAGAGCTGCAACTGACCGCCGGAGTTCAGCTGTCGCCGGACGGCAGAAGGCGTAGAACGAAGCCGCTTGCGAGCGGCGCAGTGCAGCGAAGAGCTCTCCGAATTCGCCGCTAGCTCCACGGTCCTTCTGAGCTGCGAGTAGCAGCGCTCGCAGTACACGGGGCTTCGCAAGGCCCGAAGACCCGGAGGGAAGTATCGCACACGAAAATGTGCCAGGACAGAGACGTGTTCTACGTTGTCCCTTCTCGTCATGCAGTTTGTGCCTCTGCTGCTTGTGCTGTTAGGAATCGCTCCTTGAAAGACGAGCGAGAGCGTCCTTCCGGGTGCATTGCACTGAGTCGAGTGCTCGCTCGGGACTTTGCTCTCGGGGCCAAGGCAAGAGGGCGTGCTTGCCCGCAGAACTGAGAACACGCTGTTGGGCAGAGCTGCAACTGACCGCCGGAGTTCAGCTGTCGCCGGACGGCAGAAGGCGAAGAACGAAGCCGCTTGCGAGCGGCGCAGTGCAGCGAAGAGCTCTCCGAATTCGCCGCTAGCTCCACGGTCCTTCTCAGCTGCGAGTAGCAGCGCTCGCAGTACACGGGGCTTCGCAAGGCCCGAAGACCCGGAGGGAAGTATCGCACACGAAAATGTGCCAGGACAGAGACGTGTTCTACGTTGTCCCTTCTCGTCATGCAGTTTGTGCCTCTGCTGCTTCTGCTGTTAGGAATCGCTCCTTGAAAGACGAGCGAGAGCGTCCTTCCGGGTGCATTGCACTGAGTCGAGTGCTCGCTCGGGACTTTGCTCTCGGGGCCAAGGCAAGAGGGCGTGCTTCCCGCAGAACTGAGAACACGCTGTTGGTCAGAGCTGCAACTGACCGCCGGAGTTCAGCTCTCGCCGGACGGCAGAAGGCGAAGAACGAAGCCGCTTGCGAGCGGCGCAGTGCAGCGAAGAGCTCTCCGAATTCGCCGCTAGCTCCACGGTCCTTCTGAGCTGCGAGTAGCAGCGCTCGCAGTACACGGAGCTTCGCAAGGCCCGAAGACCCGGAGGGAAGTATCGCACACGAAAATGTGCCAGGACAGAGACGTGTTCTACGTTGTCCCTTCTCGTCATGCAGTTTGTGCCTCTGCTGCTTGTGCTGTTAGGAATCGCTCCTTGAAAGACGAGCGAGAGCGTCCTTCCGGGTGCATTGCACTGAGTCGAGTGCTCGCTCGGGACTTTGCTCTCGGGGCCAAGGCAAGAGGGCGTGCTTGCCCGCAGAACTGAGAACACGCTGTTGGGCAGAGCTGCAACTGACCGCCGGAGTTCAGCTCTCGCCGGACGGCAGAAGGCGAAGAACGAAGCCGCTTGCGAGCGGCGCAGTGCAGCGAAGAGCTCTCCGAATTCGCCGCTAGCTCCACGGTCCTTCTGAGCTGCGAGTAGCAGCGCTCGCAGTACACGGAGCTTCGCAAGGCCCGAAGACCCGGAGGGAAGTATCGCACACGAAAATGTGCCAGGACAGAGACGTGTTCTACGTTGTCCCTTCTCGTCATGCAGTTTGTGCCTCTGCTGCTTCTGCTGTTAGGAATCGCTCCTTGAAAGACGAGCGAGAGCGTCCTTCCGGGTGCATTGCACTGAGTCGAGTGCTCGCTCGGGACTTTGCTCTCGGGGCCAAGGCAAGAGGGCGTGCTTGCCCGCAGAACTGAGAACACGCTGTTGGGCAGAGCTGCAACTGACCGCCGGAGTTCAGCTGTCGCCGGACGGCAGAAGGCGAAGAACGAAGCCGCTTGCGAGCGGCGCAGTGCAGCGAAGAGCTCTCCGAATTCGCCGCTAGCTCCACGGTCCTTCTGAGCTGCGAGTAGCAGCGCTCGCAGTACACGGAGCTTCGCAAGGCCCGAAGACCCGGAGGGAAGTATCGCACACGAAAATGTGCCAGGACAGAGACGTGTTCTACGTTGTCCCTTCTCGTCATGCAGTTTGTGCCTCTGCTGCTTCTGCTGTTAGGAATCGCTCCTTGAAAGACGAGCGAGAGCGTCCTTCCGGGTGCATTGCACTGAGTCGAGTGCTCGCTCGGGACTTTGCTCTCGGGGCCAAGGCAAGAGGGCGTGCTTGCCCGCAGAACTGAGAACACGCTGTTGGGCAGAGCTGCAACTGACCGCCGGAGTTCAGCTGTCGCCGGACGGCAGAAGGCGAAGAACGAAGCCGCTTGCGAGCGGCGCAGTGCAGCGAAGAGCTCTCCGAATTCGCCGCTAGCTCCACGGTCCTTCTGAGCTGCGAGTAGCAGCGCTCGCAGTACACGGAGCTTCGCAAGGCCCGAAGACCCGGAGGGAAGTATCGCACACGAAAATGTGCCAGGACAGAGACGTGTTCTACGTTGTCCCTTCTCGTCATGCAGTTTGTGCCTCTGCTGCTTGTGCTGTTAGGAATCGCTCCTTGAAAGACGAGCGAGAGCGTCCTTCCGGGTGCATTGCACTGAGTCGAGTGCTCGCTCGGGACTTTGCTCTCGGGGCCAAGGCAAGAGGGCGTGCTTGCCCGCAGAACTGAGAACACGCTGTTGGGCAGAGCTGCAACTGACCGCCGGAGTTCAGCTGTCGCCGGACGGCAGAAGGCGAAGAACGAAGCCGCTTGCGAGCGGCGCAGTGCAGCGAAGAGCTCTCCGAATTCGCCGCTAGCTCCACGGTCCTTCTGAGCTGCGAGTAGCAGCGCTCGCAGTACACGGGGCTTCGCAAGGCCCGAAGACCCGGAGGGAAGTATCGCACACGAAAATGTGCCAGGACAGAGACGTGTTCTACGTTGTCCCTTCTCGTCATGCAGTTTGTGCCTCTGCTGCTTCTGCTGTTAGGAATCGCTCCTTGAAAGACGAGCGAGAGCGTCCTTCCGGGTGCATTGCACTGAGTCGAGTGCTCGCTCGGGACTTTGCTCTCGGGGCCAAGGCAAGAGGGCGTGCTTGCCCGCAGAACTGAGAACACGCTGTTGGGCAGAGCTGCAACTGACCGCCGGAGTTCAGCTGTCGCCGGACGGCAGAAGGCGTAGAACGAAGCCGCTTGCGAGCGGCGCAGTGCAGCGAAGAGCTCTCCGAATTCGCCGCTAGCTCCACGGTCCTTCTGAGCTGCGAGTAGCAGCGCTCGCAGTACACGGGGCTTCGCAAGGCCCGAAGACCCGGAGGGAAGTATCGCACACGAAAATGTGCCAGGACAGAGACGTGTTCTACGTTGTCCCTTCTCGTCATGCAGTTTGTGCCTCTGCTGCTTGTGCTGTTAGGAATCGCTCCTTGAAAGACGAGCGAGAGCGTCCTTCCGGGTGCATTGCACTGAGTCGAGTGCTCGCTCGGGACTTTGCTCTCGGGGCCAAGGCAAGAGGGCGTGCTTGCCCGCAGAACTGAGAACACGCTGTTGGGCAGAGCTGCAACTGACCGCCGGAGTTCAGCTCTCGCCGGACGGCAGAAGGCGAAGAACGAAGCCGCTTGCGAGCGGCGCAGTGCAGCGAAGAGCTCTCCGAATTCGCCGCTAGCTCCACGGTCCTTCTGAGCTGCGAGTAGCAGCGCTCGCAGTACACGGAGCTTCGCAAGGCCCGAAGACCCGGAGGGAAGTATCGCACACGAAAATGTGCCAGGACAGAGACGTGTTCTACGTTGTCCCTTCTCGTCATGCAGTTTGTGCCTCTGCTGCTTCTGCTGTTAGGAATCGCTCCTTGAAAGACGAGCGAGAGCGTCCTTCCGGGTGCATTGCACTGAGTCGAGTGCTCGCTCGGGACTTTGCTCTCGGGGCCAAGGCAAGAGGGCGTGCTTGCCCGCAGAACTGAGAACACGCTGTTGGGCAGAGCTGCAACTGACCGCCGGAGTTCAGCTCTCGCCGGACGGCAGAAGGCGTAGAACGAAGCCGCTTGCGAGCGGCGCAGTGCAGCGAAGAGCTCTCCGAATTCGCCGCTAGCTCCACGGTCCTTCTGAGCTGCGAGTAGCAGCGCTCGCAGTACACGGGGCTTCGCAAGGCCCGAAGACCCGGAGGGAAGTATCGCACACGAAAATGTGCCAGGACAGAGACGTGTTCTACGTTGTCCCTTCTCGTCATGCAGTTTGTGCCTCTGCTGCTTCTGCTGTTAGGAATCGCTCCTTGAAAGACGAGCGAGAGCGTCCTTCCGGGTGCATTGCACTGAGTCGAGTGCTCGCTCGGGACTTTGCTCTCGGGGCCAAGGCAAGAGGGCGTGCTTGCCCGCAGAACTGAGAACACGCTGTTGGGCAGAGCTGCAACTGACCGCCGGAGTTCAGCTGTCGCCGGACGGCAGAAGGCGAAGAACGAAGCCGCTTGCGAGCGGCGCAGTGCAGCGAAGAGCTCTCCGAATTCGCCGCTAGCTCCACGGTCCTTCTGAGCTGCGAGTAGCAGCGCTCGCAGTACACGGAGCTTCGCAAGGCCCGAAGACCCGGAGGGAAGTATCGCACACGAAAATGTGCCAGGACAGAGACGTGTTCTACGTTGTCCCTTCTCGTCATGCAGTTTGTGCCTCTGCTGCTTGTGCTGTTAGGAATCGCTCCTTGAAAGACGAGCGAGAGCGTCCTTCCGGGTGCATTGCACTGAGTCGAGTGCTCGCTCGGGACTTTGCTCTCGGGGCCAAGGCAAGAGGGCGTGCTTGCCCGCAGAACTGAGAACACGCTGTTGGGCAGAGCTGCAACTGACCGCCGGAGTTCAGCTGTCGCCGGACGGCAGAAGGCGAAGAACGAAGCCGCTTGCGAGCGGCGCAGTGCAGCGAAGAGCTCTCCGAATTCGCCGCTAGCTCCACGGTCCTTCTGAGCTGCGAGTAGCAGCGCTCGCAGTACACGGGGCTTCGCAAGGCCCGAAGACCCGGAGGGAAGTATCGCACACGAAAATGTGCCAGGACAGAGACGTGTTCTACGTTGTCCCTTCTCGTCATGCAGTTTGTGCCTCTGCTGCTTCTGCTGTTAGGAATCGCTCCTTGAAAGACGAGCGAGAGCGTCCTTCCGGGTGCATTGCACTGAGTCGAGTGCTCGCTCGGGACTTTGCTCTCGGGGCCAAGGCAAGAGGGCGTGCTTGCCCGCAGAACTGAGAACACGCTGTTGGGCAGAGCTGCAACTGACCGCCGGAGTTCAGCTGTCGCCGGACGGCAGAAGGCGTAGAACGAAGCCGCTTGCGAGCGGCGCAGTGCAGCGAAGAGCTCTCCGAATTCGCCGCTAGCTCCACGGTCCTTCTGAGCTGCGAGTAGCAGCGCTCGCAGTACACGGGGCTTCGCAAGGCCCGAAGACCCGGAGGGAAGTATCGCACACGAAAATGTGCCAGGACAGAGACGTGTTCTACGTTGTCCCTTCTCGTCATGCAGTTTGTGCCTCTGCTGCTTGTGCTGTTAGGAATCGCTCCTTGAAAGACGAGCGAGAGCGTCCTTCCGGGTGCATTGCACTGAGTCGAGTGCTCGCTCGGGACTTTGCTCTCGGGGCCAAGGCAAGAGGGCGTGCTTGCCCGCAGAACTGAGAACACGCTGTTGGGCAGAGCTGCAACTGACCGCCGGAGTTCAGCTCTCGCCGGACGGCAGAAGGCGAAGAACGAAGCCGCTTGCGAGCGGCGCAGTGCAGCGAAGAGCTCTCCGAATTCGCCGCTAGCTCCACGGTCCTTCTGAGCTGCGAGTAGCAGCGCTCGCAGTACACGGAGCTTCGCAAGGCCCGAAGACCCGGAGGGAAGTATCGCACACGAAAATGTGCCAGGACAGAGACGTGTTCTACGTTGTCCCTTCTCGTCATGCAGTTTGTGCCTCTGCTGCTTGTGCTGTTAGGAATCGCTCCTTGAAAGACGAGCGAGAGCGTCCTTCCGGGTGCATTGCACTGAGTCGAGTGCTCGCTCGGGACTTTGCTCTCGGGGCCAAGGCAAGAGGGCGTGCTTGCCCGCAGAACTGAGAACACGCTGTTGGGCAGAGCTGCAACTGACCGCCGGAGTTCAGCTGTCGCCGGACGGCAGAAGGCGAAGAACGAAGCCGCTTGCGAGCGGCGCAGTGCAGCGAAGAGCTCTCCGAATTCGCCGCTAGCTCCACGGTCCTTCTGAGCTGCGAGTAGCAGCGCTCGCAGTACACGGAGCTTCGCAAGGCCCGAAGACCCGGAGGGAAGTATCGCACACGAAAATGTGCCAGGACAGAGACGTGTTCTACGTTGTCCCTTCTCGTCATGCAGTTTGTGCCTCTGCTGCTTCTGCTGTTAGGAATCGCTCCTTGAAAGACGAGCGAGAGCGTCCTTCCGGGTGCATTGCACTGAGTCGAGTGCTCGCTCGGGACTTTGCTCTCGGGGCCAAGGCAAGAGGGCGTGCTTCCCGCAGAACTGAGAACACGCTGTTGGTCAGAGCTGCAACTGACCGCCGGAGTTCAGCTGTCGCCGGACGGCAGAAGGCGAAGAACGAAGCCGCTTGCGAGCGGCGCAGTGCAGCGAAGAGCTCTCCGAATTCGCCGCTAGCTCCACGGTCCTTCTGAGCTGCGAGTAGCAGCGCTCGCAGTACACGGAGCTTCGCAAGGCCCGAAGACCCGGAGGGAAGTATCGCACACGAAAATGTGCCAGGACAGAGACGTGTTCTACGTTGTCCCTTCTCGTCATGCAGTTTGTGCCTCTGCTGCTTCTGCTGTTAGGAATCGCTCCTTGAAAGACGAGCGAGAGCGTCCTTCCGGGTGCATTGCACTGAGTCGAGTGCTCGCTCGGGACTTTGCTCTCGGGGCCAAGGCAAGAGGGCGTGCTTGCCCGCAGAACTGAGAACACGCTGTTGGGCAGAGCTGCAACTGACCGCCGGAGTTCAGCTGTCGCCGGACGGCAGAAGGCGAAGAACGAAGCCGCTTGCGAGCGGCGCAGTGCAGCGAAGAGCTCTCCGAATTCGCCGCTAGCTCCACGGTCCTTCTGAGCTGCGAGTAGCAGCGCTCGCAGTACACGGAGCTTCGCAAGGCCCGAAGACCCGGAGGGAAGTATCGCACACGAAAATGTGCCAGGACAGAGACGTGTTCTACGTTGTCCCTTCTCGTCATGCAGTTTGTGCCTCTGCTGCTTGTGCTGTTAGGAATCGCTCCTTGAAAGACGAGCGAGAGCGTCCTTCCGGGTGCATTGCACTGAGTCGAGTGCTCGCTCGGGACTTTGCTCTCGGGGCCAAGGCAAGAGGGCGTGCTTGCCCGCAGAACTGAGAACACGCTGTTGGGCAGAGCTGCAACTGACCGCCGGAGTTCAGCTGTCGCCGGACGGCAGAAGGCGAAGAACGAAGCCGCTTGCGAGCGGCGCAGTGCAGCGAAGAGCTCTCCGAATTCGCCGCTAGCTCCACGGTCCTTCTGAGCTGCGAGTAGCAGCGCTCGCAGTACACGGAGCTTCGCAAGGCCCGAAGACCCGGAGGGAAGTATCGCACACGAAAATGTGCCAGGACAGAGACGTGTTCTACGTTGTCCCTTCTCGTCATGCAGTTTGTGCCTCTGCTGCTTCTGCTGTTAGGAATCGCTCCTTGAAAGACGAGCGAGAGCGTCCTTCCGGGTGCATTGCACTGAGTCGAGTGCTCGCTCGGGACTTTGCTCTCGGGGCCAAGGCAAGAGGGCGTGCTTGCCCGCAGAACTGAGAACACGCTGTTGGGCAGAGCTGCAACTGACCGCCGGAGTTCAGCTGTCGCCGGACGGCAGAAGGCGAAGAACGAAGCCGCTTGCGAGCGGCGCAGTGCAGCGAAGAGCTCTCCGAATTCGCCGCTAGCTCCACGGTCCTTCTGAGCTGCGAGTAGCAGCGCTCGCAGTACACGGAGCTTCGCAAGGCCCGAAGACCCGGAGGGAAGTATCGCACACGAAAATGTGCCAGGACAGAGACGTGTTCTACGTTGTCCCTTCTCGTCATGCAGTTTGTGCCTCTGCTGCTTGTGCTGTTAGGAATCGCTCCTTGAAAGACGAGCGAGAGCGTCCTTCCGGGTGCATTGCACTGAGTCGAGTGCTCGCTCGGGACTTTGCTCTCGGGGCCAAGGCAAGAGGGCGTGCTTGCCCGCAGAACTGAGAACACGCTGTTGGGCAGAGCTGCAACTGACCGCCGGAGTTCAGCTGTCGCCGGACGGCAGAAGGCGAAGAACGAAGCCGCTTGCGAGCGGCGCAGTGCAGCGAAGAGCTCTCCGAATTCGCCGCTAGCTCCACGGTCCTTCTGAGCTGCGAGTAGCAGCGCTCGCAGTACACGGGGCTTCGCAAGGCCCGAAGACCCGGAGGGAAGTATCGCACACGAAAATGTGCCAGGACAGAGACGTGTTCTACGTTGTCCCTTCTCGTCATGCAGTTTGTGCCTCTGCTGCTTGTGCTGTTAGGAATCGCTCCTTGAAAGACGAGCGAGAGCGTCCTTCCGGGTGCATTGCACTGAGTCGAGTGCTCGCTCGGGACTTTGCTCTCGGGGCCAAGGCAAGAGGGCGTGCTTGCCCGCAGAACTGAGAACACGCTGTTGGGCAGAGCTGCAACTGACCGCCGGAGTTCAGCTGTCGCCGGACGGCAGAAGGCGAAGAACGAAGCCGCTTGCGAGCGGCGCAGTGCAGCGAAGAGCTCTCCGAATTCGCCGCTAGCTCCACGGTCCTTCTGAGCTGCGAGTAGCAGCGCTCGCAGTACACGGGGCTTCGCAAGGCCCGAAGACCCGGAGGGAAGTATCGCACACGAAAATGTGCCAGGACAGAGACGTGTTCTACGTTGTCCCTTCTCGTCATGCAGTTTGTGCCTCTGCTGCTTGTGCTGTTAGGAATCGCTCCTTGAAAGACGAGCGAGAGCGTCCTTCCGGGTGCATTGCACTGAGTCGAGTGCTCGCTCGGGACTTTGCTCTCGGGGCCAAGGCAAGAGGGCGTGCTTGCCCGCAGAACTGAGAACACGCTGTTGGGCAGAGCTGCAACTGACCGCCGGAGTTCAGCTGTCGCCGGACGGCAGAAGGCGTAGAACGAAGCCGCTTGCGAGCGGCGCAGTGCAGCGAAGAGCTCTCCGAATTCGCCGCTAGCTCCACGGTCCTTCTGAGCTGCGAGTAGCAGCGCTCGCAGTACACGGGGCTTCGCAAGGCCCGAAGACCCGGAGGGAAGTATCGCACACGAAAATGTGCCAGGACAGAGACGTGTTCTACGTTGTCCCTTCTCGTCATGCAGTTTGTGCCTCTGCTGCTTGTGCTGTTAGGAATCGCTCCTTGAAAGACGAGCGAGAGCGTCCTTCCGGGTGCATTGCACTGAGTCGAGTGCTCGCTCGGGACTTTGCTCTCGGGGCCAAGGCAAGAGGGCGTGCTTGCCCGCAGAACTGAGAACACGCTGTTGGGCAGAGCTGCAACT
>NW_028276260.1:5000-30237 GCF_052056855.1 Sturnus vulgaris
AGAAAAGACAACTGCTGTGAATGAAGTGGAATACACAAATCCTATGACAAAAACAATAGGCAGTAAATGTTCATCCACTCTGATAATGTGTTTCAGATAATATCCTTGACTGCTGTAATTGCGATTGTTACACTGTGTTTCATTAGAGATGTGGTAGACAAGAATGCTGAAAATAAAGGCCAAAAGCAGAGATCCTAACAGGAGCCATGGCACAATCTTGTCAATTTTTACTTTCAGGTAGATGAAGAAGCTGTTCCTGAAATTGGCAATTTTTATACAGTAAAAACTACAAAGACAGGCTGACATCCATATGTGTGAACAATCGAAAAAGCTTTGAATAGCTGCAAGAGATTCAAGTAGGAGAGGAACACAAAAGCAATAGGGATGTACGATTAAAAGAAAAGAATATACCCATGAGATGCCTAAATACCAAAACCTGGAGCATCCCAGCAACAGCAAGATCTTCTCATTAGAGTTCAGGGTTTTCTTCTTGACCCAGCCAATGCAAAGCACACAAACCATGAAAGCATTTATCCACATGCCAGCAAATACCTCCAGGCTGATGATGGCCACAGTTGTGTCCCCATATGTAGTGACATTGGACTGCTGTGGAGAGTGACAAGCTTCCATGCTGCGAGCTGGGGAGCAGAGCTGTGCTGGCCAAGGGGGCTGTGGCAGCAGTGCCTGAGGCAGGACAGTGGCTGCTGTTGTTGGAGTGTCAGGGATGGCAAGAGGAGCTTTATAGAGCTGCTGCTGCTGCTGCTGCTGCTGCTGCTGGTGCTGCTGGTGCTGGTGCTGGGGGGGATTTTGGTGCCGCTGGTGCTGGGAGCAGGGCAGGTGCAGGGATGTAAATGTGCTGGGTATCCCCTTACCCGGGGCCAGTGTCACTCCTGACTATTTGAATGTTGCTTCAGGGGGGCTGTGTTGGGTGACACAAACAGTGGAGATGTTTTTCTGTGGTGGAGAGTGTTGTCCTTTTGAGACTGAGCCCTGTTTGATCAGTGTCAGGCTTTAGGACCTGGGTGCTTGTGGCCCTTGGTCACCTACAATGACTTGTTAGTTTTGGATACGATAATTAATAATAGTATTTATTTTTCTAATTTTTGATATTGATGGTGAGCAGAGCATTGCCTTGAGAGAATTTTAGTTTCCTGACATTCCTGTTCTCTGCTTTATGCTTTGATGTGAGTTTTCTCCTCACTGGTTTTGCTGACAGAACAGAAAACACTGTGTAGATTTCGCTGGGGTTTTTCTCTTTTTATTTATTTTTTTAAAATTTTTTTTGTATTTCTCTATTATTTCTTTGTCTCTCCATATGCTTGTAAGAAAATTGGGAGTGATTTCTCTTACAACAGGTCTGAAGATGTATTGTCTGTGCTGAGTCTGTACTTGTACAGAGGCATTAAATGAATATTTGTTGTGGCTTCAGTATGGTCCTCACCAGTTCTGTGCCCCCACTTTGACTCTCCAAACCACATTGCCACTCTCTTTCACTCCCTTTAATCAACCTTCCTTCTCCTCTTTGGAGAGGAGAATTCGAGGAACAAAAAGCAAAGATCAGGGCTTAAGATAAGAACAATTTACTGGAAACAACAATGAAATAAGAAAATGAACAGTAACAGCAACACTACTGATGTCAGAGGGTATAAGAGAAGAAATTATTCACATGGTAATAACTCCCTAATAATAGACAATATCAGAAGGAACCCCTTTTCCCCTGGTGGAATGAGGTGGTAGAGAATAACCCCTGGGTACTGGCCCTGCCCTCTCCTGGCTGCTGCAGAAATTAACTCTGTCCTGCTCAGAACCCGGACAAAATGTTAGAATAGCAGGACTACACCATGGCCATCCAATCAGCTTCCAATCAGCTCGTGTGGGGAAGCTGGTACCTTAAAACAAATAAAGGTGTATATAAATCAGAGTCTCCAGAAGATATGGATCAGGTGTTTGAAAGACAGGACTCTGCTTTTTGTTCCAATCCATCCCCTCTGGCAGGACTCAAGAAGGAAAAGGATTCTCCAGGACGTTGTATCTACCAAGTTATGTGGATTTTTGGATGCCCTTGTGCATCTCAAAATGCATCAGACCTCTGATTTTATGCATATGCAGGGCCACACAGCTGTACTGGGATCTGAGAGACATCACACATGGACTGCAATGCTTCCATCTGAGCTTTGTTAGGCTGAATATCTTCCCTCTCTGGAATCCTGGTCTTCCTTCTTTATTATAGGAAATCCCAGATGATGAGCCTTGATTAGCTAACCTGTATCAGTGGCCCATTTTCTTCTGAGCAAATCCATTCCATCCATAATTGAACTTCAATGTGAAGAAGGGCACAATTGTTCAGGATACAATCCTGGAAAAGAAAATGCAATCTCCTCAGGGCAGGTGATATGCTTGTTATGGAAATATTAATTCAGCTCCAAATCCTTCTTAGGTACAGAAGGTGGATTGGTGTGTTATAAAGTGGCATTAATTATTTGTTTGGTTGTTTCTGGGCAGTTGCTCTTGAAGGAGAGTTGGGTAGTTTGGTGAGGTGGCCTGCTAGAATGTGTGGTCTTTGGAAAAAGAGATAATGCAGTGGTTGAGAGGTTGCTCTGGCCTAAATGGTTGTATCTCTCAATTCAGAAGCAGGAAGGAAGCTTTTTGAAGGGGAGGGGAGAATTGCACAGCTGGCACTGGACATGAGGTAAAACGACCCTCTGAGCCTGAGCTGGTAAAATAAATGAGCAGTTTGGGTTCTGCTCTGTTCATGCTGGTGTGAAGGGAGCAGTCCTGTCTCAGCACCCAGGAGGCTCTGTGACAGTCACACCCCACCACCAGAGACTGTCCCTGCTGGGACCAAAGCCCCCTCAGAGTGGGCAGCTGCCCCACCCCATGCCCTGGACACACCACACTCAGAGCCAGGCCAAGTTTCCTCCCCAGCTTGGCACTGGGTTTGCCATAGAAAAGTCTCAGGCCTCTGGATCTTTAAAGCAGTTTCCTTCTGGCACATAACACAGAAGCTGCTCAAGCTGTGTGCCCCTGAGGAGGTAACCCCAACAATTGGATCCGTGGGATTTTGTGTCCTTCCAGTCCATGCCCATGATGATTGGAGTGTCTTAAGGGTCCAATCACCTGGCTGATGCCACAGGTCTCTGTAGCCTTTGCTGTGCAAGGCTTGGCACCATGCTTGGGACTCCCAGCACTTCCCCACAACCTGCAGCTGACATTGCAGCTGCTCCCTGAGCTGTGTGCACTGAAAGTGTGCCTTCACACTGGAACTGTTTGCCATTTGCAGGCCCTGTCATGGTGAGTTGGCCTTGGGCAGCTCTCAGAGGCCCACTCAGTCACTCCTTCAGTGTCACTCTGCAGCAGGGCAGGGAGGCAAATAAGATGGAACTGCTCATGAGTCAAGATACAGACAGGGAAATCACTCACCAATTATTCTCAGAGACAAAACAGACATGACACAGGGAAAATCAGTTTAATTTATTTCCCATTGAAAACAGAGAAGGATGATATAGAACATGCATAAAACTAGCCTATTTTATCTTCATCCTCCACCAATCTGAGGCTCATTGTAACTCACTCTGAGATTCTCTACCACCTCCTCTCCTCAGCAGCACAGGAGGACAGGGAATGGGGGTTGTAGTCAATTCATAAAAAGTTGTCTCCTGCACCCTTGCCCTGCTCCAGCGTGGCTCCCTCCCATGGCCTGCAGTCCTTCAGGACTTCTCTTTTCCCAGTGGAGCCACAACAGTCACTGATGAGATGAGCAGTGTCTTGTGTTGAGTCCCTTGGAGTGCATGGAACGGCTTTTCCCAGCATGGGACAGCCTTGACTGAGTCCCCAGAGGACCTCAGCTGCAGCACCTGGCCCAGGCACCCCATGTATCAGTTCATCAGTCATTGTGAGATGATATTGGGACATTATTCTGCGCTGCACCTCGCAGAAAAACCAACGTTCTTAGAGATTTAACTGAGCCAGAGTGCACTGGGCTAATCCAATCTCCTCACCAGGTCAAAGCAGGCCAGGAGAGCCGTCCCACAGAGCAGGGAATCCTGTCCTTGCAGGCAGTGGGGCAGAGAGGACACACAGGGCTGGCGTGGGAAGGGGGCTCTGCACGCCCTGAGCTCCCCAGGGCTGTTCCTGCCTTGCTGTTTGTGCATCAGTGACCACCTCTGGTGAGTGCCAGGGGTCAGCATGTTCACACAGAGCTCTTGGCCACTGCCAGACAGTGATACAGCCCATAATAGATCACACAGCACAGGGCCACAGCAGAAAGAAAGGTAAACCAAAATAGAGATAAACCTGTTGTTTCATTCAGTCAATTCAATTAGTTAGTATCAAGACGTTTGTGGCAGGTTTGCAGTATGATTATTGTCCTTTTGCATCCAGCCCCTGTACAAGGTCTAAATGACTTTGCTATTGACAATAAGTTAACTCTAAGAGCTAGTTTAATTAAATGCAAATAATAATCTATTAACCTCCTAATGATATAGGTTGAATTTGCAATATATATAGCTGAACATGTCTACGATCTCTACAGCCTGGAGGGTTGCAATGAAAATGAATTGAACCTGTTTTCTCTAAAGTTATTCTATATGAGCTCCAGCTTTTGTTACAGTTTCTACCTCATGCAAACCTTGCACTTCACACAGGAAGGAATCCTAAGCAGTGCTTTTTCCAGCTTGGGACTGCTGAAAATCAGAATAAGGGAGTGAAGACCTGGATAAGCATGTTGAATTAAGTAAACAAAAAGTATTGCTTGATTTTGAAAGTCCATTGCATAAATTAGAGTCAACATCAAGGACAGAAAGTTGATGCTGTACATTATGAAGAAGGAGAGAATAGATTTCATGGCTTTGATGTGGGCATCTATGCTGAGGTCCTTCATGGAGTTTGTCTGCATGTTACATTTGTGCCTCCAGAGAGAAAAGAGGAGGAAAACAGAGGAAAAGATGACTGCCATGAATGAAGTTGTATATAACAAGCCGGTGAGAAAAAAAAGAGGATAAAAATGTTCCTCTATTCTGATACTTTCTTTGCAAAGTCTTTCTTGGCATGTGAAATTGAAGTTTTTACAGAGAGCTGTATCAATAGTGTTGTAGACGAGAATTCCAATAATCAAGGAGAAAATCGTAGACCCCAACAAAAGCCAGGGCACAATCTTGTCAATTTTTACTTTCAGGTAGATGAAGAAGCTGTTACTGAAATTGGCTATTTTTATGCAATAAAAAACACAAAGACTGGCTGAAAACCACAAGTTAGAACAATTACAAAAGCTATAAGAACCTTCAAGTAGTTGAAGTATGGAATGAACCAGAAGAAAGTTGGGGTAAATGTTTGAGAGAAAGCTATATATCCATGAGAAGCACAAAGACCAAAACCTGGAGCATCCCAGCAGCAGCAAGATCTTCTCATTAGAGTTCAGGGTTTTCTTCTTGACCCAGCCAATGCAAAGCACACAAACCATGAAAGCATTTATCCACATGCCAGCAAACGCTTCCAGGCTGATGATAGCCAAAATTGTGGTCCCAGATGAAGTGACATTGTATTTCCGTGGAGATTGACAAGCTTCCATGCTGCGAGCTGGGGAGCAGAGCTGTGCTGGCCAAGGGGGCTGTGGCAGCAGTGCCTGAGGCAGGTCAGTGGCTGCTGTTGGTGGAGTGAGTGTCAGGGATGGCAAGAGGAGCTTTATAGAGCTGCTGCTGCTGCTGCTGCTGGTGCTGCTGGGGGGGATTTTGGTGCCGCTGGTGCTGGGAGCAGGGCAGGTGCAGGGATGTAAATGTGCTGGGTATCCCCTTACCCGGGGCCAGTGTCACTCCTGACTATTTGAATGTTGCTTCAGGGGGACTGTGTTGGGTGACACAAACAGTGGAGATGTTTTTCTGTGGTGGAGAGTGTTGTGCTTTTGAGACTGAGCCCTGTTTCATCAGTGTCAGGCTTTAGGACATGGGTTCTTCTGTCCTTTGGCCATCTAGAATGATTATGCAGAGCCCTGGCTGTGCTCAGTGGAGAATAGTCAGGGCAGTCACTGTCTCTTTTAATTTCAGATTCTGGGAGCTGCAAAGTTCAACCCGGGTGCAAGGAAACTAGGTAATTTTGACCCTTCACAGGCATTGAAATCCATATTAGTTTTACCAATGTCATTGCCTTAAGAGTAAGTGAAGAGCCACATAGTGGGGCAGGTGATGGAAGAGATGGAAAGTAAAGCTGTAATTTTTTTCAGGGATATGGTGAAGCATATGGAGGAAAAAGGGAAACAATCGGGACAAGTCTCTGTGCCAAGTTTCCAATCTCATCTTCTGGGAAAGCAAAGGCTTTTAAGGATGGCACCATGCTAAGGTTCTTACCTACTGCACTGCCCTAAAGCTTCCAAGTTAATTTGCAACCTGAAAGCTGTTAGATTTTTAACAGGTAAGTTGAGTAAAGCTCTGTAGGGCATGGGCTGCCCATGCACTTTGGGTAAGTGCAGGAGCTGTCCCATTTGGCCTTGCACATCAGAACCACTGTAACCAAGGAGATCCCATCTGATGCTGTGGTGAAACCAGGAAAAATGGAAGTCCAAAAAACAGCTCTATGGCTACAGGAAATGAACCACCAGCATTTTCACTCGTCAGAATGATAATAGCCAGGCTTTCTGTGGGATGTAAGTGCCAGTAGTATGTTACAGGAATATTCTTATCACATCCACCTAATTGCATTTTTTTTGGCAATCCTAAAGACTTGGAATGTGACCCAGAGAATTTCCATACCGTGCCAGCACATGGCAGCCATTCCCATTGAAATCTGACATCTCCCATGTGTCAGCTTCTCCAAGCCAGGCACATCCTGAAATCCTGCATCTGTCCCCATGGCCTGGGCAGTGGGGCTGTGCTGATGGACACCCTGTCCCCTGCAGTGCCCCTGAGTGGGGCTGGTGCACAGGGTAGTGACACTGAGCTGGGTGTCACATTCTCAGGGATTTCACAGCAATGGAAGAAGGGATGTGCAGTGTGGTTTGCTGGGGCTGTGGTGGTTTGTGTGGTAACACATGCAAGGTGCTGGGTTTTGCCTGCTGAGTCTTGTGGCATGTGAGGTTGTCAGGGATGATGTTGCAGTGGATGTAGGGAATAAGATGGATTTTCCAGGACTTTGCTGTGAAAGTGGTCAGGACTGTCAAGTACAAGGACAAAGCTCATGAGCAGCAGCAGCAGGGGTAGAAGGGAGGTGTGGTTGTTCCTGTCCTTTCAAGGCTTTTCAGTGGGGAGTTGTGTCCAGAAGAGATGCTTAAGATCTGCCTGTGGACCTGAGCTGGTGACAGAAGTGACCAGTTCAGGTTCTGCTGTGTTCATGCTGGAACTCTTTCATGTTTCACCCGCTGTGGTGGGTTGACCTTAGGGAGCAGCCAGACACCAACCCAGCGTTCCTTCTGTCTCACACACAGGCAAGGCAGGGGTGAAAGACCAGATGGAAAAACTCAGGGATCGAGGCAAAATCAGAGAGATCACTCACCCGTTACTGTCGTAGACAAAACAGAATTGCCATGGGGCAAAGGAATCTAATTTGTTGCCTATTGAAAGTACAGTAGGATGATTAGAAACAAACACAAACTAGTACCTGTTGCATCCACCATCTTTTCATTCAAGGCTCAACTTCACTATTTTTTCCCCATCTCCTCCAATTCCACTCCCACAGCAGCCCAAGGGGAAGTAGAATAGGGGTTGCAGTCACCTCTTAACAAGTTGTCTCCTCCATTTCTTCCTCCTCACGATGTTCCCCTTATCCAGAGCAAAGCCTGTTACCTGGGTGATTTCCTGAGTCAGTGTGCAGTGGGCTAATCCAATCTCCTCACCAGGTCAAGGCAGGCCAGGAGAGCCGTCCCACAGAGCAGGGAATCCTGTCCTTGCAGGCAGTGGGGCAGAGAGGACACACAGGGCTGGCGTGGGAAGGGGGCTCTGCACGCCCTGAGCTCCCCAGGGCTGTTCCTGCCTTGCTGTTTGTGCATCAGTGACCACCTCTGGTGAGTGCCAGGGGTCAGCATGTTCACACAGAGCTCTTGGCCACTGCCAGACAGTGATACAGCCCATAATAGATCACACAGCACAGGGCCACAGCAGAAAGAAAGTGTTATTATTTTGATTTGCCAATTTAAATATACTCATTTTCTGTTGTGAGACAGAACCAGGAGCAAAAGCAAGACAGGCCTAAAACTTAAAATGGTATAAAAAGAAATTAACTACACAAAGAAAAAGATAACAATAAATTCAGAATATGATCTTCAGACCACTCCCTCCTCCCATTCCTTCTTAACAACAACATACAAAGACACTTCAGTCAGTTCCCCACTTAAATAATCCTATTCAATTCACTTCAGAGAGAGAAGCTTCCTCTTGTTTGGCTATAGGGATTCCTTTCCCAACATGGGAAGGAAACAGTTTTCTTTTGACTTCACTTTCACGAATAGGACCCACCTGAGAATCTGCAACCATGGCACTCCTCCCAGCTTCACAGCCTTCCCAAAGCTATGCTTGTGGGCCATGTCAAACTCATGAGGTATTACTTTTAGGAATGAACTGTTCCAAAGTAAACGTTCTCTTCATCTCTTTTCTCTCTGTTGATTCTTCATCCTCAGAAAACCGAGATCCTCTTCTTTCCTCGGGGCAAAAGATTTTCAACACAGGTGCTTTTGGTCAAATGATCTATCAAATGGAACACTCCAAACCCTCCCTGTCTTTTTCCATGGTTTATAGGAATTTTCAGTTCATCCCTACAGCTTGCAAAAGGTTTTTCAGCCAACCTTCATAGCATTTTCTCATTCTCCTTCCATCTAAATAAACTTAGCTCTTCTATTTTTCCCTTCTCACTCAGGGGAGAATTGAAAAGTCTGCAAGTCTTATCTGAGCATTGAAAGAGTTAAGATTTCGCACGGGGAATGGAAGGCTGCAATGCTGGAGCTGTGCCAGGATCTCAGGAGACTCAGGTCGTGCTGGAAAGGAGGAGGAGGGGGAATGGCCGGAACGTCCCTCAGCCTCCCTGGGTCTCGGTTACAGCACCCACTGCCCATGGCCACCGCTCCTCCCTGCCGGGCCATGCCAGCTCCCCAGACAGGGGACCCGGCTCTGCCTCACCAGGCCTGCAGGGGAGACAGGCCCGGGCCCAGTTACCTGCACTGCTGCTGGAAAAGAAAGAGGGCTTTTTTCTGGTTTACCCCCTTCAAAATGTGTTTTCGTGGAGCAAATTAACTTTCTCCAATTGGTTTCTCAGGCTGTCAATAACCCAACCAGCCTCCAAGTGGTCCCATCAACTCACAGAGGAAGTTCTCATAGAGGAAAAACCTCTCTGACTCAGCCCTCCCCCAGGTGTAACCAGCACAGAAAGGTAAATCACAATAGAGATAAACCTGTTGTTTCATTCAGTCAATTCAATCAGTGAAAATCAAAACATTTGTGGCAGGTTTGCAGTATTGTTATTCCTTTCTTTGCACCCCGTTTGTGTACCAGTGTTGCATATTTTTCTCTTACATTAAGAGAATACAAATTTGGCAGAAAATAAAGCCCTTGCTGGTCATCAGAGATAAAAGGGTCTGGGTGCAGCTGAGCTTGAATTTGGACTATTGCAAATTCATCATGTAAGTCTTGTCATATTCAATAAAGTCCTTTGCAGTCAGAGAATCAGACTTACAGAATCAAAAATCGCATTTTATTGTAGAAATACAAATTTGGAATTACCACTAATAAATACACTAACCGGATTAGTTCTAAACATATGTAAACAAAACAACAACAACAACAACAATGAAAAATCAATGGGTAATTCATTAAGCTCAACTTTACCATCATTTCAACCTATAAACAGAATTTCACCAAGGTACAATCTGACACGGTCAAAGAGAAAGTCTTAGCACAGAAGTGTTCCCTGCATTGGGGAGGGGAGCAAAGCAATCCTGATGCCCTGTCTGCACATTGGGGTCATATTCTCCTCGGCCAGGGAGGATTTCAAATGCCAAATCTATACTTTTGCGAGAAATGCAGCTGAGGCTGCAGTTCCAAATCCTTTATTGCTGCCAAGGTAAATGGTGGTGGGCAGACAGCTGATCTGGAAACGAGGGATACCAAGGGATCTGATTGCAAAGGTTGTAAATCTTGGGCAGGGGCTGAACACTTAATTAGCATCACTCCCTCTTCCACTGGGCTCAGGCAGAGCTAAAGGGGTTATCTGCCTCATAATCCATCACCCCATCAATACTCTCATGCCCACATTAATCCCTTCACCACACAGCAGGTTAGGCATCATTCCTACAATCAGGGCTAAATGACTTTGTAAATAACAAAAATATATCTCAAAGATATAGCTAAATCTAAATACAATAATAATGTATTTAACTCACAGTCATTTAACTCAGTAGATATGAATGACATTTTTCTTAACATAGATGTTGAAGAGTCAACATCACTATGATCTACACAGCCTGGAGAGCTGCATTAGAAATTAAATTACTTGTTTTCTAAAGTGAAAGATCAACAATATGCATGGCTCCAGGTTTTATCACAGTTCCTACTTCATGAGAAACTCACACTTCACACAGGAGAGAATCTTTAGCAGTGCCTTTTCCAGCTTGGGATTGCTGAAAATCAGAATAAGGGAATGAACACCTGGGTAAGCATACAGATATATGGATACAAGATGTGTCATGGTAATTTCATTCATCATTATATAAATTATTGACAAGACCAAACATACAAAGTTGATGCTGTACATCACTAAGAAGGAGAGAATAGATTTCATGGCTTTGATGTGGGCTTCCATGCTGAGGTCCTTCATGGAGTTTGTCTGCATCGTACATTTGTGTCTCCAGAGAGAAAAGAGGAGGAAAACAGCAGAAAAGATGACTGCCATGAATGAAGCAACATATCCAAAGCAAAAGAGAAAAAGAGAAGATAAAAAATGTTTATCCATTCTGATACTTGCTTCCCAAAAATGTCCAAGGCAGGTGAAATTGAGGTTGTTACTCTTCAAAATTTCACTGATGTCATAGGTAACGATGCCAATAGACAAGGCAAAAACCCCAGACGCCAACAAGAGCCAAGGCACAATCCTGTCAATTTTTACTTTCAGGTAGATGAAGAATCTGTTCCTGAAATTGGCAATTTTTATGCAATAAAAAACACAAAGACAGGCAGAAATACACAAGTTGGAATAATTAAAAAAAGTTTGAAAAGATGCAAGTAGTTGAAGTGTGATGTGAACATGAAGGTAATCGAGATAAACTATTGAAAGGAAGCTGTATACCCATGAGAAGCACAAAAAGGAAATCCTGGAGCATCCCAGCAGCAGCAAGATCTTCTCATTAGAGTTCAGGGTTTTCTTCTTGACCCAGCCAATGCAAAGCACACAAACCATGAAAGCATTTATCCACATGCCAGCAAACGCTTCCAGGCTGATGATAGCCAAAATTGTGGTCCCAGATGAAGTGACATTGTATTTCCGTGGAGATTGACAAGCTTCCATGCTGCGAGCTGGGGAGCAGAGCTGTGCTGGCCAAGGGGGCTGTGGCAGCAGTGCCTGAGGCAGGTCAGTGGCTGCTGTTGGTGGAGTGAGTGTCAGGGATGGCAAGAGGAGCTTTATAGAGCTGCTGCTGCTGCTGCTGCTGGTGCTGCTGGGGGGGATTTTGGTGCCGCTGGTGCTGGGAGCAGGGCAGGTGCAGGGATGTAAATGTGCTGGGTATCCCCTTACCCGGGGCCAGTGTCACTCCTGACTATTTGAATGTTGCTTCAGGGGGACTGTGTTGGGTGACACAAACAGTGGAGATGTTTTTCTGTGGTGGAGAGTGTTGTGCTTTTGAGACTGAGCCCTGTTTCATCAGTGTCAGGCTTTAGGACATGGGTTCTTCTGTCCTTTGGCCATCTAGAATGATTATGCAGAGCCCTGGCTGTGCTCAGTGGAGAATAGTCAGGGCAGTCACTGTCTCTTTTAATTTCAGATTCTGGGAGCTGCAAAGTTCAACCCGGGTGCAAGGAAACTAGGTAATTTTGACCCTTCACAGGCATTGAAATCCATATTAGTTTTACCAATGTCATTGCCTTAAGAGTAAGTGAAGAGCCACATAGTGGGGCAGGTGATGGAAGAGATGGAAAGTAAAGCTGTAATTTTTTTCAGGGATATGGTGAAGCATATGGAGGAAAAAGGGAAACAATCGGGACAAGTCTCTGTGCCAAGTTTCCAATCTCATCTTCTGGGAAAGCAAAGGCTTTTAAGGATGGCACCATGCTAAGGTTCTTACCTACTGCACTGCCCTAAAGCTTCCAAGTTAATTTGCAACCTGAAAGCTGTTAGATTTTTAACAGGTAAGTTGAGTAAAGCTCTGTAGGGCATGGGCTGCCCATGCACTTTGGGTAAGTGCAGGAGCTGTCCCATTTGGCCTTGCACATCAGAACCACTGTAACCAAGGAGATCCCATCTGATGCTGTGGTGAAACCAGGAAAAATGGAAGTCCAAAAAACAGCTCTATGGCTACAGGAAATGAACCACCAGCATTTTCACTCGTCAGAATGATAATAGCCAGGCTTTCTGTGGGATGTAAGTGCCAGTAGTATGTTACAGGAATATTCTTATCACATCCACCTAATTGCATTTTTTTTGGCAATCCTAAAGACTTGGAATGTGACCCAGAGAATTTCCATACCGTGCCAGCACATGGCAGCCATTCCCATTGAAATCTGACATCTCCCATGTGTCAGCTTCTCCAAGCCAGGCACATCCTGAAATCCTGCATCTGTCCCCATGGCCTGGGCAGTGGGGCTGTGCTGATGGACACCCTGTCCCCTGCAGTGCCCCTGAGTGGGGCTGGTGCACAGGGTAGTGACACTGAGCTGGGTGTCACATTCTCAGGGATTTCACAGCAATGGAAGAAGGGATGTGCAGTGTGGTTTGCTGGGGCTGTGGTGGTTTGTGTGGTAACACATGCAAGGTGCTGGGTTTTGCCTGCTGAGTCTTGTGGCATGTGAGGTTGTCAGGGATGATGTTGCAGTGGATGTAGGGAATAAGATGGATTTTCCAGGACTTTGCTGTGAAAGTGGTCAGGACTGTCAAGTACAAGGACAAAGCTCATGAGCAGCAGCAGCAGGGGTAGAAGGGAGGTGTGGTTGTTCCTGTCCTTTCAAGGCTTTTCAGTGGGGAGTTGTGTCCAGAAGAGATGCTTAAGATCTGCCTGTGGACCTGAGCTGGTGACAGAAGTGACCAGTTCAGGTTCTGCTGTGTTCATGCTGGAACTCTTTCATGTTTCACCCGCTGTGGTGGGTTGACCTTAGGGAGCAGCCAGACACCAACCCAGCGTTCCTTCTGTCTCACACACAGGCAAGGCAGGGGTGAAAGACCAGATGGAAAAACTCAGGGATCGAGGCAAAATCAGAGAGATCACTCACCCGTTACTGTCGTAGACAAAACAGAATTGCCATGGGGCAAAGGAATCTAATTTGTTGCCTATTGAAAGTACAGTAGGATGATTAGAAACAAACACAAACTAGTACCTGTTGCATCCACCATCTTTTCATTCAAGGCTCAACTTCACTATTTTTTCCCCATCTCCTCCAATTCCACTCCCACAGCAGCCCAAGGGGAAGTAGAATAGGGGTTGCAGTCACCTCTTAACAAGTTGTCTCCTCCATTTCTTCCTCCTCACGATGTTCCCCTTATCCAGAGCAAAGCCTGTTACCTGGGTGATTTCCTGAGTCAGTGTGCAGTGGGCTAATCCAATCTCCTCACCAGGTCAAGGCAGGCCAGGAGAGCCGTCCCACAGAGCAGGGAATCCTGTCCTTGCAGGCAGTGGGGCAGAGAGGACACACAGGGCTGGCGTGGGAAGGGGGCTCTGCACGCCCTGAGCTCCCCAGGGCTGTTCCTGCCTTGCTGTTTGTGCATCAGTGACCACCTCTGGTGAGTGCCAGGGGTCAGCATGTTCACACAGAGCTCTTGGCCACTGCCAGACAGTGATACAGCCCATAATAGATCACACAGCACAGGGCCACAGCAGAAAGAAAGTGTTATTATTTTGATTTGCCAATTTAAATATACTCATTTTCTGTTGTGAGACAGAACCAGGAGCAAAAGCAAGACAGGCCTAAAACTTAAAATGGTATAAAAAGAAATTAACTACACAAAGAAAAAGATAACAATAAATTCAGAATATGATCTTCAGACCACTCCCTCCTCCCATTCCTTCTTAACAACAACATACAAAGACACTTCAGTCAGTTCCCCACTTAAATAATCCTATTCAATTCACTTCAGAGAGAGAAGCTTCCTCTTGTTTGGCTATAGGGATTCCTTTCCCAACATGGGAAGGAAACAGTTTTCTTTTGACTTCACTTTCACGAATAGGACCCACCTGAGAATCTGCAACCATGGCACTCCTCCCAGCTTCACAGCCTTCCCAAAGCTATGCTTGTGGGCCATGTCAAACTCATGAGGTATTACTTTTAGGAATGAACTGTTCCAAAGTAAACGTTCTCTTCATCTCTTTTCTCTCTGTTGATTCTTCATCCTCAGAAAACCGAGATCCTCTTCTTTCCTCGGGGCAAAAGATTTTCAACACAGGTGCTTTTGGTCAAATGATCTATCAAATGGAACACTCCAAACCCTCCCTGTCTTTTTCCATGGTTTATAGGAATTTTCAGTTCATCCCTACAGCTTGCAAAAGGTTTTTCAGCCAACCTTCATAGCATTTTCTCATTCTCCTTCCATCTAAATAAACTTAGCTCTTCTATTTTTCCCTTCTCACTCAGGGGAGAATTGAAAAGTCTGCAAGTCTTATCTGAGCATTGAAAGAGTTAAGATTTCGCACGGGGAATGGAAGGCTGCAATGCTGGAGCTGTGCCAGGATCTCAGGAGACTCAGGTCGTGCTGGAAAGGAGGAGGAGGGGGAATGGCCGGAACGTCCCTCAGCCTCCCTGGGTCTCGGTTACAGCACCCACTGCCCATGGCCACCGCTCCTCCCTGCCGGGCCATGCCAGCTCCCCAGACAGGGGACCCGGCTCTGCCTCACCAGGCCTGCAGGGGAGACAGGCCCGGGCCCAGTTACCTGCACTGCTGCTGGAAAAGAAAGAGGGCTTTTTTCTGGTTTACCCCCTTCAAAATGTGTTTTCGTGGAGCAAATTAACTTTCTCCAATTGGTTTCTCAGGCTGTCAATAACCCAACCAGCCTCCAAGTGGTCCCATCAACTCACAGAGGAAGTTCTCATAGAGGAAAAACCTCTCTGACTCAGCCCTCCCCCAGGTGTAACCAGCACAGAAAGGTAAATCACAATAGAGATAAACCTGTTGTTTCATTCAGTCAATTCAATCAGTGAAAATCAAAACATTTGTGGCAGGTTTGCAGTATTGTTATTCCTTTCTTTGCACCCCGTTTGTGTACCAGTGTTGCATATTTTTCTCTTACATTAAGAGAATACAAATTTGGCAGAAAATAAAGCCCTTGCTGGTCATCAGAGATAAAAGGGTCTGGGTGCAGCTGAGCTTGAATTTGGACTATTGCAAATTCATCATGTAAGTCTTGTCATATTCAATAAAGTCCTTTGCAGTCAGAGAATCAGACTTACAGAATCAAAAATCGCATTTTATTGTAGAAATACAAATTTGGAATTACCACTAATAAATACACTAACCGGATTAGTTCTAAACATATGTAAACAAAACAACAACAACAACAACAATGAAAAATCAATGGGTAATTCATTAAGCTCAACTTTACCATCATTTCAACCTATAAACAGAATTTCACCAAGGTACAATCTGACACGGTCAAAGAGAAAGTCTTAGCACAGAAGTGTTCCCTGCATTGGGGAGGGGAGCAAAGCAATCCTGATGCCCTGTCTGCACATTGGGGTCATATTCTCCTCGGCCAGGGAGGATTTCAAATGCCAAATCTATACTTTTGCGAGAAATGCAGCTGAGGCTGCAGTTCCAAATCCTTTATTGCTGCCAAGGTAAATGGTGGTGGGCAGACAGCTGATCTGGAAACGAGGGATACCAAGGGATCTGATTGCAAAGGTTGTAAATCTTGGGCAGGGGCTGAACACTTAATTAGCATCACTCCCTCTTCCACTGGGCTCAGGCAGAGCTAAAGGGGTTATCTGCCTCATAATCCATCACCCCATCAATACTCTCATGCCCACATTAATCCCTTCACCACACAGCAGGTTAGGCATCATTCCTACAATCAGGGCTAAATGACTTTGTAAATAACAAAAATATATCTCAAAGATATAGCTAAATCTAAATACAATAATAATGTATTTAACTCACAGTCATTTAACTCAGTAGATATGAATGACATTTTTCTTAACATAGATGTTGAAGAGTCAACATCACTATGATCTACACAGCCTGGAGAGCTGCATTAGAAATTAAATTACTTGTTTTCTAAAGTGAAAGATCAACAATATGCATGGCTCCAGGTTTTATCACAGTTCCTACTTCATGAGAAACTCACACTTCACACAGGAGAGAATCTTTAGCAGTGCCTTTTCCAGCTTGGGATTGCTGAAAATCAGAATAAGGGAATGAACACCTGGGTAAGCATACAGATATATGGATACAAGATGTGTCATGGTAATTTCATTCATCATTATATAAATTATTGACAAGACCAAACATACAAAGTTGATGCTGTACATCACTAAGAAGGAGAGAATAGATTTCATGGCTTTGATGTGGGCTTCCATGCTGAGGTCCTTCATGGAGTTTGTCTGCATCGTACATTTGTGTCTCCAGAGAGAAAAGAGGAGGAAAACAGCAGAAAAGATGACTGCCATGAATGAAGCAACATATCCAAAGCAAAAGAGAAAAAGAGAAGATAAAAAATGTTTATCCATTCTGATACTTGCTTCCCAAAAATGTCCAAGGCAGGTGAAATTGAGGTTGTTACTCTTCAAAATTTCACTGATGTCATAGGTAACGATGCCAATAGACAAGGCAAAAACCCCAGACGCCAACAAGAGCCAAGGCACAATCCTGTCAATTTTTACTTTCAGGTAGATGAAGAATCTGTTCCTGAAATTGGCAATTTTTATGCAATAAAAAACACAAAGACAGGCAGAAATACACAAGTTGGAATAATTAAAAAAAGTTTGAAAAGATGCAAGTAGTTGAAGTGTGATGTGAACATGAAGGTAATCGAGATAAACTATTGAAAGGAAGCTGTATACCCATGAGAAGCACAAAAAGGAAATCCTGGAGCATCCCAGCAGCAGCAAGATCTTCTCATTAGAGTTCAGGGTTTTCTTCTTGACCCAGCCAATGCAAAGCACACAAACCATGAAAGCATTTATCCACATGCCAGCAAACGCTTCCAGGCTGATGATAGCCAAAATTGTGGTCCCAGATGAAGTGACATTGTATTTCCGTGGAGATTGACAAGCTTCCATGCTGCGAGCTGGGGAGCAGAGCTGTGCTGGCCAAGGGGGCTGTGGCAGCAGTGCCTGAGGCAGGTCAGTGGCTGCTGTTGGTGGAGTGAGTGTCAGGGATGGCAAGAGGAGCTTTATAGAGCTGCTGCTGCTGCTGCTGCTGGTGCTGCTGGGGGGGATTTTGGTGCCGCTGGTGCTGGGAGCAGGGCAGGTGCAGGGATGTAAATGTGCTGGGTATCCCCTTACCCGGGGCCAGTGTCACTCCTGACTATTTGAATGTTGCTTCAGGGGGACTGTGTTGGGTGACACAAACAGTGGAGATGTTTTTCTGTGGTGGAGAGTGTTGTGCTTTTGAGACTGAGCCCTGTTTCATCAGTGTCAGGCTTTAGGACATGGGTTCTTCTGTCCTTTGGCCATCTAGAATGATTATGCAGAGCCCTGGCTGTGCTCAGTGGAGAATAGTCAGGGCAGTCACTGTCTCTTTTAATTTCAGATTCTGGGAGCTGCAAAGTTCAACCCGGGTGCAAGGAAACTAGGTAATTTTGACCCTTCACAGGCATTGAAATCCATATTAGTTTTACCAATGTCATTGCCTTAAGAGTAAGTGAAGAGCCACATAGTGGGGCAGGTGATGGAAGAGATGGAAAGTAAAGCTGTAATTTTTTTCAGGGATATGGTGAAGCATATGGAGGAAAAAGGGAAACAATCGGGACAAGTCTCTGTGCCAAGTTTCCAATCTCATCTTCTGGGAAAGCAAAGGCTTTTAAGGATGGCACCATGCTAAGGTTCTTACCTACTGCACTGCCCTAAAGCTTCCAAGTTAATTTGCAACCTGAAAGCTGTTAGATTTTTAACAGGTAAGTTGAGTAAAGCTCTGTAGGGCATGGGCTGCCCATGCACTTTGGGTAAGTGCAGGAGCTGTCCCATTTGGCCTTGCACATCAGAACCACTGTAACCAAGGAGATCCCATCTGATGCTGTGGTGAAACCAGGAAAAATGGAAGTCCAAAAAACAGCTCTATGGCTACAGGAAATGAACCACCAGCATTTTCACTCGTCAGAATGATAATAGCCAGGCTTTCTGTGGGATGTAAGTGCCAGTAGTATGTTACAGGAATATTCTTATCACATCCACCTAATTGCATTTTTTTTGGCAATCCTAAAGACTTGGAATGTGACCCAGAGAATTTCCATACCGTGCCAGCACATGGCAGCCATTCCCATTGAAATCTGACATCTCCCATGTGTCAGCTTCTCCAAGCCAGGCACATCCTGAAATCCTGCATCTGTCCCCATGGCCTGGGCAGTGGGGCTGTGCTGATGGACACCCTGTCCCCTGCAGTGCCCCTGAGTGGGGCTGGTGCACAGGGTAGTGACACTGAGCTGGGTGTCACATTCTCAGGGATTTCACAGCAATGGAAGAAGGGATGTGCAGTGTGGTTTGCTGGGGCTGTGGTGGTTTGTGTGGTAACACATGCAAGGTGCTGGGTTTTGCCTGCTGAGTCTTGTGGCATGTGAGGTTGTCAGGGATGATGTTGCAGTGGATGTAGGGAATAAGATGGATTTTCCAGGACTTTGCTGTGAAAGTGGTCAGGACTGTCAAGTACAAGGACAAAGCTCATGAGCAGCAGCAGCAGGGGTAGAAGGGAGGTGTGGTTGTTCCTGTCCTTTCAAGGCTTTTCAGTGGGGAGTTGTGTCCAGAAGAGATGCTTAAGATCTGCCTGTGGACCTGAGCTGGTGACAGAAGTGACCAGTTCAGGTTCTGCTGTGTTCATGCTGGAACTCTTTCATGTTTCACCCGCTGTGGTGGGTTGACCTTAGGGAGCAGCCAGACACCAACCCAGCGTTCCTTCTGTCTCACACACAGGCAAGGCAGGGGTGAAAGACCAGATGGAAAAACTCAGGGATCGAGGCAAAATCAGAGAGATCACTCACCCGTTACTGTCGTAGACAAAACAGAATTGCCATGGGGCAAAGGAATCTAATTTGTTGCCTATTGAAAGTACAGTAGGATGATTAGAAACAAACACAAACTAGTACCTGTTGCATCCACCATCTTTTCATTCAAGGCTCAACTTCACTATTTTTTCCCCATCTCCTCCAATTCCACTCCCACAGCAGCCCAAGGGGAAGTAGAATAGGGGTTGCAGTCACCTCTTAACAAGTTGTCTCCTCCATTTCTTCCTCCTCACGATGTTCCCCTTATCCAGAGCAAAGCCTGTTACCTGGGTGATTTCCTGAGTCAGTGTGCAGTGGGCTAATCCAATCTCCTCACCAGGTCAAGGCAGGCCAGGAGAGCCGTCCCACAGAGCAGGGAATCCTGTCCTTGCAGGCAGTGGGGCAGAGAGGACACACAGGGCTGGCGTGGGAAGGGGGCTCTGCACGCCCTGAGCTCCCCAGGGCTGTTCCTGCCTTGCTGTTTGTGCATCAGTGACCACCTCTGGTGAGTGCCAGGGGTCAGCATGTTCACACAGAGCTCTTGGCCACTGCCAGACAGTGATACAGCCCATAATAGATCACACAGCACAGGGCCACAGCAGAAAGAAAGTGTTATTATTTTGATTTGCCAATTTAAATATACTCATTTTCTGTTGTGAGACAGAACCAGGAGCAAAAGCAAGACAGGCCTAAAACTTAAAATGGTATAAAAAGAAATTAACTACACAAAGAAAAAGATAACAATAAATTCAGAATATGATCTTCAGACCACTCCCTCCTCCCATTCCTTCTTAACAACAACATACAAAGACACTTCAGTCAGTTCCCCACTTAAATAATCCTATTCAATTCACTTCAGAGAGAGAAGCTTCCTCTTGTTTGGCTATAGGGATTCCTTTCCCAACATGGGAAGGAAACAGTTTTCTTTTGACTTCACTTTCACGAATAGGACCCACCTGAGAATCTGCAACCATGGCACTCCTCCCAGCTTCACAGCCTTCCCAAAGCTATGCTTGTGGGCCATGTCAAACTCATGAGGTATTACTTTTAGGAATGAACTGTTCCAAAGTAAACGTTCTCTTCATCTCTTTTCTCTCTGTTGATTCTTCATCCTCAGAAAACCGAGATCCTCTTCTTTCCTCGGGGCAAAAGATTTTCAACACAGGTGCTTTTGGTCAAATGATCTATCAAATGGAACACTCCAAACCCTCCCTGTCTTTTTCCATGGTTTATAGGAATTTTCAGTTCATCCCTACAGCTTGCAAAAGGTTTTTCAGCCAACCTTCATAGCATTTTCTCATTCTCCTTCCATCTAAATAAACTTAGCTCTTCTATTTTTCCCTTCTCACTCAGGGGAGAATTGAAAAGTCTGCAAGTCTTATCTGAGCATTGAAAGAGTTAAGATTTCGCACGGGGAATGGAAGGCTGCAATGCTGGAGCTGTGCCAGGATCTCAGGAGACTCAGGTCGTGCTGGAAAGGAGGAGGAGGGGGAATGGCCGGAACGTCCCTCAGCCTCCCTGGGTCTCGGTTACAGCACCCACTGCCCATGGCCACCGCTCCTCCCTGCCGGGCCATGCCAGCTCCCCAGACAGGGGACCCGGCTCTGCCTCACCAGGCCTGCAGGGGAGACAGGCCCGGGCCCAGTTACCTGCACTGCTGCTGGAAAAGAAAGAGGGCTTTTTTCTGGTTTACCCCCTTCAAAATGTGTTTTCGTGGAGCAAATTAACTTTCTCCAATTGGTTTCTCAGGCTGTCAATAACCCAACCAGCCTCCAAGTGGTCCCATCAACTCACAGAGGAAGTTCTCATAGAGGAAAAACCTCTCTGACTCAGCCCTCCCCCAGGTGTAACCAGCACAGAAAGGTAAATCACAATAGAGATAAACCTGTTGTTTCATTCAGTCAATTCAATCAGTGAAAATCAAAACATTTGTGGCAGGTTTGCAGTATTGTTATTCCTTTCTTTGCACCCCGTTTGTGTACCAGTGTTGCATATTTTTCTCTTACATTAAGAGAATACAAATTTGGCAGAAAATAAAGCCCTTGCTGGTCATCAGAGATAAAAGGGTCTGGGTGCAGCTGAGCTTGAATTTGGACTATTGCAAATTCATCATGTAAGTCTTGTCATATTCAATAAAGTCCTTTGCAGTCAGAGAATCAGACTTACAGAATCAAAAATCGCATTTTATTGTAGAAATACAAATTTGGAATTACCACTAATAAATACACTAACCGGATTAGTTCTAAACATATGTAAACAAAACAACAACAACAACAACAATGAAAAATCAATGGGTAATTCATTAAGCTCAACTTTACCATCATTTCAACCTATAAACAGAATTTCACCAAGGTACAATCTGACACGGTCAAAGAGAAAGTCTTAGCACAGAAGTGTTCCCTGCATTGGGGAGGGGAGCAAAGCAATCCTGATGCCCTGTCTGCACATTGGGGTCATATTCTCCTCGGCCAGGGAGGATTTCAAATGCCAAATCTATACTTTTGCGAGAAATGCAGCTGAGGCTGCAGTTCCAAATCCTTTATTGCTGCCAAGGTAAATGGTGGTGGGCAGACAGCTGATCTGGAAACGAGGGATACCAAGGGATCTGATTGCAAAGGTTGTAAATCTTGGGCAGGGGCTGAACACTTAATTAGCATCACTCCCTCTTCCACTGGGCTCAGGCAGAGCTAAAGGGGTTATCTGCCTCATAATCCATCACCCCATCAATACTCTCATGCCCACATTAATCCCTTCACCACACAGCAGGTTAGGCATCATTCCTACAATCAGGGCTAAATGACTTTGTAAATAACAAAAATATATCTCAAAGATATAGCTAAATCTAAATACAATAATAATGTATTTAACTCACAGTCATTTAACTCAGTAGATATGAATGACATTTTTCTTAACATAGATGTTGAAGAGTCAACATCACTATGATCTACACAGCCTGGAGAGCTGCATTAGAAATTAAATTACTTGTTTTCTAAAGTGAAAGATCAACAATATGCATGGCTCCAGGTTTTATCACAGTTCCTACTTCATGAGAAACTCACACTTCACACAGGAGAGAATCTTTAGCAGTGCCTTTTCCAGCTTGGGATTGCTGAAAATCAGAATAAGGGAATGAACACCTGGGTAAGCATACAGATATATGGATACAAGATGTGTCATGGTAATTTCATTCATCATTATATAAATTATTGACAAGACCAAACATACAAAGTTGATGCTGTACATCACTAAGAAGGAGAGAATAGATTTCATGGCTTTGATGTGGGCTTCCATGCTGAGGTCCTTCATGGAGTTTGTCTGCATCGTACATTTGTGTCTCCAGAGAGAAAAGAGGAGGAAAACAGCAGAAAAGATGACTGCCATGAATGAAGCAACATATCCAAAGCAAAAGAGAAAAAGAGAAGATAAAAAATGTTTATCCATTCTGATACTTGCTTCCCAAAAATGTCCAAGGCAGGTGAAATTGAGGTTGTTACTCTTCAAAATTTCACTGATGTCATAGGTAACGATGCCAATAGACAAGGCAAAAACCCCAGACGCCAACAAGAGCCAAGGCACAATCCTGTCAATTTTTACTTTCAGGTAGATGAAGAATCTGTTCCTGAAATTGGCAATTTTTATGCAATAAAAAACACAAAGACAGGCAGAAATACACAAGTTGGAATAATTAAAAAAAGTTTGAAAAGATGCAAGTAGTTGAAGTGTGATGTGAACATGAAGGTAATCGAGATAAACTATTGAAAGGAAGCTGTATACCCATGAGAAGCACAAAAAGGAAATCCTGGAGCATCCCAGCAGCAGCAAGATCTTCTCATTAGAGTTCAGGGTTTTCTTCTTGACCCAGCCAATGCAAAGCACACAAACCATGAAAGCATTTATCCACATGCCAGCAAACGCTTCCAGGCTGATGATAGCCAAAATTGTGGTCCCAGATGAAGTGACATTGTATTTCCGTGGAGATTGACAAGCTTCCATGCTGCGAGCTGGGGAGCAGAGCTGTGCTGGCCAAGGGGGCTGTGGCAGCAGTGCCTGAGGCAGGTCAGTGGCTGCTGTTGGTGGAGTGAGTGTCAGGGATGGCAAGAGGAGCTTTATAGAGCTGCTGCTGCTGCTGCTGCTGGTGCTGCTGGGGGGGATTTTGGTGCCGCTGGTGCTGGGAGCAGGGCAGGTGCAGGGATGTAAATGTGCTGGGTATCCCCTTACCCGGGGCCAGTGTCACTCCTGACTATTTGAATGTTGCTTCAGGGGGACTGTGTTGGGTGACACAAACAGTGGAGATGTTTTTCTGTGGTGGAGAGTGTTGTGCTTTTGAGACTGAGCCCTGTTTCATCAGTGTCAGGCTTTAGGACATGGGTTCTTCTGTCCTTTGGCCATCTAGAATGATTATGCAGAGCCCTGGCTGTGCTCAGTGGAGAATAGTCAGGGCAGTCACTGTCTCTTTTAATTTCAGATTCTGGGAGCTGCAAAGTTCAACCCGGGTGCAAGGAAACTAGGTAATTTTGACCCTTCACAGGCATTGAAATCCATATTAGTTTTACCAATGTCATTGCCTTAAGAGTAAGTGAAGAGCCACATAGTGGGGCAGGTGATGGAAGAGATGGAAAGTAAAGCTGTAATTTTTTTCAGGGATATGGTGAAGCATATGGAGGAAAAAGGGAAACAATCGGGACAAGTCTCTGTGCCAAGTTTCCAATCTCATCTTCTGGGAAAGCAAAGGCTTTTAAGGATGGCACCATGCTAAGGTTCTTACCTACTGCACTGCCCTAAAGCTTCCAAGTTAATTTGCAACCTGAAAGCTGTTAGATTTTTAACAGGTAAGTTGAGTAAAGCTCTGTAGGGCATGGGCTGCCCATGCACTTTGGGTAAGTGCAGGAGCTGTCCCATTTGGCCTTGCACATCAGAACCACTGTAACCAAGGAGATCCCATCTGATGCTGTGGTGAAACCAGGAAAAATGGAAGTCCAAAAAACAGCTCTATGGCTACAGGAAATGAACCACCAGCATTTTCACTCGTCAGAATGATAATAGCCAGGCTTTCTGTGGGATGTAAGTGCCAGTAGTATGTTACAGGAATATTCTTATCACATCCACCTAATTGCATTTTTTTTGGCAATCCTAAAGACTTGGAATGTGACCCAGAGAATTTCCATACCGTGCCAGCACATGGCAGCCATTCCCATTGAAATCTGACATCTCCCATGTGTCAGCTTCTCCAAGCCAGGCACATCCTGAAATCCTGCATCTGTCCCCATGGCCTGGGCAGTGGGGCTGTGCTGATGGACACCCTGTCCCCTGCAGTGCCCCTGAGTGGGGCTGGTGCACAGGGTAGTGACACTGAGCTGGGTGTCACATTCTCAGGGATTTCACAGCAATGGAAGAAGGGATGTGCAGTGTGGTTTGCTGGGGCTGTGGTGGTTTGTGTGGTAACACATGCAAGGTGCTGGGTTTTGCCTGCTGAGTCTTGTGGCATGTGAGGTTGTCAGGGATGATGTTGCAGTGGATGTAGGGAATAAGATGGATTTTCCAGGACTTTGCTGTGAAAGTGGTCAGGACTGTCAAGTACAAGGACAAAGCTCATGAGCAGCAGCAGCAGGGGTAGAAGGGAGGTGTGGTTGTTCCTGTCCTTTCAAGGCTTTTCAGTGGGGAGTTGTGTCCAGAAGAGATGCTTAAGATCTGCCTGTGGACCTGAGCTGGTGACAGAAGTGACCAGTTCAGGTTCTGCTGTGTTCATGCTGGAACTCTTTCATGTTTCACCCGCTGTGGTGGGTTGACTTAGGGAGCAGCCAGACACCAACCCAGCGTTCCTTCTGTCTCACACACAGGCAAGGCAGGGGTGAAAGACCAGATGGAAAAACTCAGGATCGAGGCAAAATCAGAGAGATCACTCACCCGTTACTGTCGTAGACAAAACAGAATTGCCAA
>NW_028276261.1:0-30207 GCF_052056855.1 Sturnus vulgaris
GAACACGTCTCTGTCCTGGCACATTTTCGTGTGCGATACTTCCCTCCGGGTCTTCGGGCCTTGCGAAGCTCCGTGTACTGCGAGCGCTGCTACTCGCAGCTGAGAAGGACCGTGGAGCTAGCGGCGAATTCGGAGAGCTCTTCGCTGCACTGCGCCGCTCGCAAGCGGCTTCGTTCTTCGCCTTCTGCCGTCCGGCGACAGCTGAACTCCGGCGGTCAGTTGCAGCTCTGCCCAACAGCGTGTTCTCAGTTCTGCGGGCAAGCACGCCCTCTTGCCTTGGCCCCGGGAGCAATGTCCCGAGCGAGCACTCGACTCAGTGCAATGCACCCGGAAGGACGCTCTCGCTCGTCTTTCAAGGAGCGATTCCTAACAGCACAAGCAGCAGAGGCACAAACTGCATGACGAGAAGGGACAACGTAGAACACGTCTCTGTCCTGGCACATTTTCGTGTGCGATACTTCCCTCCGGGTCTTCGGGCCTTGCGAAGCTCCGTGTACTGCGAGCGCTGCTACTCGCAGCTGAGAAGGACCGTGGAGCTAGCGGCGAATTCGGAGAGCTCTTCGCTGCACTGCGCCGCTCGCAAGCGGCTTCGTTCTTCGCCTTCTGCCGTCCGGCGACAGCTGAACTCCGGCGGTCAGTTGCAGCTCTGCCCAACAGCGTGTTCTCAGTTCTGCGGGCAAGCACGCCCTCTTGCCTTGGCCCCGGGAGCAAAGTCCCGAGCGAGCACTCGACTCAGTGCAATGCACCCGGAAGGACGCTCTCGCTCGTCTTTCAAGGAGCGATTCCTAACAGCACAAGCAGCAGAGGCACAAACTGCATGACGAGAAGGGACAACGTAGAACACGTCTCTGTCCTGGCACATTTTCGTGTGCGATACTTCCCTCCGGGTCTTCGGGCCTTGCGAAGCTCCGTGTACTGCGAGCGCTGCTACTCGCAGCTGAGAAGGACCGTGGAGCTAGCGGCGAATTCGGAGAGCTCTTCGCTGCACTGCGCCGCTCGCAAGCGGCTTCGTTCTTCGCCTTCTGCCGTCCGGCGACAGCTGAACTCCGGCGGTCAGTTGCAGCTCTGCCCAACAGCGTGTTCTCAGTTCTGCGGGCAAGCACGCCCTCTTGCCTTGGCCCCGGGAGCAAAGTCCCGAGCGAGCACTCGACTCAGTGCAATGCACCCGGAAGGACGCTCTCGCTCGTCTTTCAAGGAGCGATTCCTAACAGCAGAAGCAGCAGAGGCACAAACTGCATGACGAGAAGGGACAACGTAGAACACGTCTCTGTCCTGGCACATTTTCGTGTGCGATACTTCCCTCCGGGTCTTCGGGCCTTGCGAAGCTCCGTGTACTGCGAGCGCTGCTACTCGCAGCTCAGAAGGACCGTGGAGCTAGCGGCGAATTCGGAGAGCTCTTCGCTGCACTGCGCCGCTCGCAAGCGGCTTCGTTCTTCGCCTTCTGCCGTCCGGCGACAGCTGAACTCCGGCGGTCAGTTGCAGCTCTGCCCAACAGCGTGTTCTCAGTTCTGCGGGCAAGCACGCCCTCTTGCCTTGGCCCCGGGAGCAAAGTCCCGAGCGAGCACTCGACTCAGTGCAATGCACCCGGAAGGACGCTCTCGCTCGTCTTTCAAGGAGCGATTCCTAACAGCACAAGCAGCAGAGGCACAAACTGCATGACGAGAAGGGACAACGTAGAACACGTCTCTGTCCTGGCACATTTTCGTGTGCGATACTTCCCTCCGGGTCTTCGGGCCTTGCGAAGCTCCGTGTACTGCGAGCGCTGCTACTCGCAGCTGAGAAGGACCGTGGAGCTAGCGGCGAATTCGGAGAGCTCTTCGCTGCACTGCGCCGCTCGCAAGCGGCTTCGTTCTTCGCCTTCTGCCGTCCGGCGAGAGCTGAACTCCGGCGGTCAGTTGCAGCTCTGCCCAACAGCGTGTTCTCAGTTCTGCGGGCAAGCACGCCCTCTTGCCTTGGCCCCGGGAGCAAAGTCCCGAGCGAGCACTCGACTCAGTGCAATGCACCCGGAAGGACGCTCTCGCTCGTCTTTCAAGGAGCGATTCCTAACGGCACAAGCAGCAGAGGCACAAACTGCATGACGAGAAGGGACAACGTAGAACACGTCTCTGTCCTGGCACATTTTCGTGTGCGATACTTCCCTCCGGGTCTTCGGGCCTTGCGAAGCTCCGTGTACTGCGAGCGCTGCTACTCGCAGCTGAGAAGGACCGTGGAGCTAGCGGCGAATTCGGAGAGCTCTTCGCTGCACTGCGCCGCTCGCAAGCGGCTTCGTTCTTCGCCTTCTGCCGTCCGGCGACAGCTGAACTCCGGCGGTCAGTTGCAGCTCTGCCCAACAGCGTGTTCTCAGTTCTGCGGGCAAGCACGCCCTCTTGCCTTGGCCCCGAGAGCAAAGTCCCGAGCGAGCACTCGACTCAGTGCAATGCACCCGGAAGGACGCTCTCGCTCGTCTTTCAAGGAGCGATTCCTAACGGCACAAGCAGCAGAGGCACAAACTGCATGACGAGAAGGGACAACGTAGAACACGTCTCTGTCCTGGCACATTTTCGTGTGCGATACTTCCCTCCGGGTCTTCGGGCCTTGCGAAGCTCCGTGTACTGCGAGCGCTGCTACTCGCAGCTGAGAAGGACCGTGGAGCTAGCGGCGAATTCGGAGAGCTCTTCGCTGCACTGCGCCGCTCGCAAGCGGCTTCGTTCTTCGCCTTCTGCCGTCCGGCGAGAGCTGAACTCCGGCGGTCAGTTGCAGCTCTGCCCAACAGCGTGTTCTCAGTTCTGCGGGCAAGCACGCCCTCTTGCCTTGGCCCCGAGAGCAAAGTCCCGAGCGAGCACTCGACTCAGTGCAATGCACCCGGAAGGACGCTCTCGCTCGTCTTTCAAGGAGCGATTCCTAACGGCACAAGCAGCAGAGGCACAAACTGCATGACGAGAAGGGACAACGTAGAACACGTCTCTGTCCTGGCACATTTTCGTGTGCGATACTTCCCTCCGGGTCTTCGGGCCTTGCGAAGCCCCGTGTACTGCGAGCGCTGCTACTCGCAGCTGAGAAGGACCGTGGAGCTAGCGGCGAATTCGGAGAGCTCTTCGCTGCACTGCGCCGCTCGCAAGCGGCTTCGTTCTTCGCCTTCTGCCGTCCGGCGAGAGCTGAACTCCGGCGGTCAGTTGCAGCTCTGCCCAACAGCGTGTTCTCAGTTCTGCGGGCAAGCACGCCCTCTTGCCTTGGCCCCGGGAGCAAAGTCCCGAGCGAGCACTCGACTCAGTGCAATGCACCCGGAAGGACGCTCTCGCTCGTCTTTCAAGGAGCGATTCCTAACGGCACAAGCAGCAGAGGCACAAACTGCATGACGAGAAGGGACAACGTAGAACACGTCTCTGTCCTGGCACATTTTCGTGTGCGATACTTCCCTCCGGGTCTTCGGGCCTTGCGAAGCTCCGTGTACTGCGAGCGCTGCTACTCGCAGCTCAGAAGGACCGTGGAGCTAGCGGCGAATTCGGAGAGCTCTTCGCTGCACTGCGCCGCTCGCAAGCGGCTTCGTTCTTCGCCTTCTGCCGTCCGGCGAGAGCTGAACTCCGGCGGTCAGTTGCAGCTCTGCCCAACAGCGTGTTCTCAGTTCTGCGGGCAAGCACGCCCTCTTGCCTTGGCCCCGGGAGCAAAGTCCCGAGCGAGCACTCGACTCAGTGCAATGCACCCGGAAGGACGCTCTCGCTCGTCTTTCAAGGAGCGATTCCTAACGGCACAAGCAGCAGAGGCACAAACTGCATGACGAGAAGGGACAACGTAGAACACGTCTCTGTCCTGGCACATTTTCGTGTGCGAAACTTCCCTCCGGGTCTTCGGGCCTTGCGAAGCTCCGTGTACTGCGAGCGCTGCTACTCGCAGCTGAGAAGGACCGTGGAGCAAGCGGCGAATTCGGAGAGCTCTTCGCTGCACTGCGCCGCTCGCAAGCGGCTTCGTTCTTCGCCTTCTGCCGTCCGGCGAGAGCTGAACTCCGGCGGTCAGTTGCAGCTCTGCCCAACAGCGTGTTCTCAGTTCTGCGGGCAAGCACGCCCTCTTGCCTTGGCCCCGGGAGCAAAGTCCCGAGCGAGCACTCGACTCAGTGCAATGCACCCGGAAGGACGCTCTCGCTCGTCTTTCAAGGAGCGATTCCTAACAGCACAAGCAGCAGAGGCACAAACTGCATGACGAGAAGGGACAACGTAGAACACGTCTCTGTCCTGGCACATTTTCGTGTGCGAAACTTCCCTCCGGGTCTTCGGGCCTTGCGAAGCTCCGTGTACTGCGAGCGCTGCTACTCGCAGCTGAGAAGGACCGTGGAGCTAGCGGCGAATTCGGAGAGCTCTTCGCTGCACTGCGCCGCTCGCAAGCGGCTTCGTTCTTCGCCTTCTGCCGTCCGGCGACAGCTGAACTCCGGCGGTCAGTTGCAGCTCTGCCCAACAGCGTGTTCTCAGTTCTGCGGGCAAGCACGCCCACTTGCCTTGGCCCCGAGAGCAAAGTCCCGAGCGAGCACTCGACTCAGTGCAATGCACCCGGAAGGACGCTCTCGCTCGTCTTTCAAGGAGCGATTCCTAACAGCAGAAGCAGCAGAGGCACAAACTGCATGACGAGAAGGGACAACGTAGAACACGTCTCTGTCCTGGCACATTTTCGTGTGCGATACTTCCCTCCGGGTCTTCGGGCCTTGCGAAGCTCCGTGTACTGCGAGCGCTGCTACTCGCAGCTGAGAAGGACCGTGGAGCTAGCGGCGAATTCGGAGAGCTCTTCGCTGCACTGCGCCGCTCGCAAGCGGCTTCGTTCTTCGCCTTCTGCCGTCCGGCGAGAGCTGAACTCCGGCGGTCAGTTGCAGCTCTGCCCAACAGCGTGTTCTCAGTTCTGCGGGCAAGCACGCCCTCTTGCCTTGGCCCCGGGAGCAAAGTCCCGAGCGAGCACTCGACTCAGTGCAATGCACCCGGAAGGACGCTCTCGCTCGTTTTCAAGGAGCGATTCCTAACAGCAGAAGCAGCAGAGGCACAAACTGCATGACGAGAAGGGACAACGTAGAACACGTCTCTGTCCTGGCACATTTTCGTGTGCGATACTTCCCTCCGGGTCTTCGGGCCTTGCGAAGCTCCGTGTACTGCGAGCGCTGCTACTCGCAGCTGAGAAGGACCGTGGAGCTAGCGGCGAGTTCGGAGAGCTCTTCGCTGCACTGCGCCGCTCGCAAGCGGCTTCGTTCTTCGCCTTCTGCCGTCCGGCGAGAGCTGAACTCCGGCGGTCAGTTGCAGCTCTGCCCAACAGCGTGTTCTCAGTTCTGCGGGCAAGCACGCCCTCTTGCCTTGGCCCCGAGAGCAAAGTCCCGAGCGAGCACTCGACTCAGTGCAATGCACCCGGAAGGACGCTCTCGCTCGTCTTTCAAGGAGCGATTCCTAACAGCAGAAGCAGCAGAGGCACAAACTGCATGACGAGAAGGGACAACGTAGAACACGTCTCTGTCCTGGCACATTTTCGTGTGCGATACTTCCCTCCGGGTCTTCGGGCCTTGCGAAGCTCCGTGTACTGCGAGCGCTGCTACTCGCAGCTGAGAAGGACCGTGGAGCTAGCGGCGAATTCGGAGAGCTCTTCGCTGCACTGCGCCGCTCGCAAGCGGCTTCGTTCTTCGCCTTCTGCCGTCCGGCGACAGCTGAACTCCGGCGGTCAGTTGCAGCTCTGCCCAACAGCGTGTTCTCAGTTCTGCGGGCAAGCACGCCCTCTTGCCTTGGCCCCGAGAGCAAAGTCCCGAGCGAGCACTCGACTCAGTGCAATGCACCCGGAAGGACGCTCTCGCTCGTCTTTCAAGGAGCGATTCCTAACAGCAGAAGCAGCAGAGGCACAAACTGCATGACGAGAAGGGACAACGTAGAACACGTCTCTGTCCTGGCACATTTTCGTGTGCGATACTTCCCTCCGGGTCTTCGGGCCTTGCGAAGCTCCGTGTACTGCGAGCGCTGCTACTCGCAGCTGAGAAGGACCGTGGAGCTAGCGGCGAATTCGGAGAGCTCTTCGCTGCACTGCGCCGCTCGCAAGCGGCTTCGTTCTTCGCCTTCTGCCGTCCGGCGACAGCTGAACTCCGGCGGTCAGTTGCAGCTCTGCCCAACAGCGTGTTCTCAGTTCTGCGGGCAAGCACGCCCTCTTGCCTTGGCCCCGGGAGCAAAGTCCCGAGCGAGCACTCGACTCAGTGCAATGCACCCGGAAGGACGCTCTCGCTCGTCTTTCAAGGAGCGATTCCTAACAGCACAAGCAGCAGAGGCACAAACTGCATGACGAGAAGGGACAACGTAGAACACGTCTCTGTCCTGGCACATTTTCGTGTGCGATACTTCCCTCCGGGTCTTCGGGCCTTGCGAAGCTCCGTGTACTGCGAGCGCTGCTACTCGCAGCTGAGAAGGACCGTGGAGCTAGCGGCGAATTCGGAGAGCTCTTCGCTGCACTGCGCCGCTCGCAAGCGGCTTCGTTCTTCGCCTTCTGCCGTCCGGCGAGAGCTGAACTCCGGCGGTCAGTTGCAGCTCTGCCCAACAGCGTGTTCTCAGTTCTGCGGGCAAGCACGCCCTCTTGCCTTGGCCCCGAGAGCAAAGTCCCGAGCGAGCACTCGACTCAGTGCAATGCACCCGGAAGGACGCTCTCGCTCGTCTTTCAAGGAGCGATTCCTAACAGCACAAGCAGCAGAGGCACAAACTGCATGACGAGAAGGGACAACGTAGAACACGTCTCTGTCCTGGCACATTTTCGTGTGCGATACTTCCCTCCGGGTCTTCGGGCCTTGCGAAGCTCCGTGTACTGCGAGCGCTGCTACTCGCAGCTGAGAAGGACCGTGGAGCTAGCGGCGAATTCGGAGAGCTCTTCGCTGCACTGCGCCGCTCGCAAGCGGCTTCGTTCTTCGCCTTCTGCCGTCCGGCGACAGCTGAACTCCGGCGGTCAGTTGCAGCTCTGCCCAACAGCGTGTTCTCAGTTCTGCGGGCAAGCACGCCCTCTTGCCTTGGCCCCGAGAGCAAAGTCCCGAGCGAGCACTCGACTCAGTGCAATGCACCCGGAAGGACGCTCTCGCTCGTCTTTCAAGGAGCGATTCCTAACAGCACAAGCAGCAGAGGCACAAACTGCATGACGAGAAGGGACAACGTAGAATACGTCTCTGTCCTGGCACATTTTCGTGTGCGATACTTCCCTCCGGGTCTTCGGGCCTTGCGAAGCTCCGTGTACTGCGAGCGCTGCTACTCGCAGCTGAGAAGGACCGTGGAGCTAGCGGCGAATTCGGAGAGCTCTTCGCTGCACTGCGCCGCTCGCAAGCGGCTTCGTTCTTCGCCTTCTGCCGTCCGGCGAGAGCTGAACTCCGGCGGTCAGTTGCAGCTCTGCCAAACAGCGTGTTCTCAGTTCTGCGGGCAAGCACGCCCTCTTGCCTTGGCCCCGGGAGCAAAGTCCCGAGCGAGCACTCGACTCAGTGCAATGCACCCGGAAGGACGCTCTCGCTCGTCTTTCAAGGAGCGATTCCTAACAGCAGAAGCAGCAGAGGCACAAACTGCATGACGAGAAGGGACAACGTAGAACACGTCTCTGTCCTGGCACATTTTCGTGTGCGATACTTCCCTCCGGGTCTTCGGGCCTTGCGAAGCTCCGTGTACTGCGAGCGCTGCTACTCGCAGCTGAGAAGGACCGTGGAGCTAGCGGCGAATTCGGAGAGCTCTTCGCTGCACTGCGCCGCTCGCAAGCGGCTTCGTTCTTCGCCTTCTGCCGTCCGGCGAGAGCTGAACTCCGGCGGTCAGTTGCAGCTCTGCCAAACAGCGTGTTCTCAGTTCTGCGGGCAAGCACGCCCTCTTGCCTTGGCCCCGGGAGCAAAGTCCCGAGCGAGCACTCGACTCAGTGCAATGCACCCGGAAGGACGCTCTCGCTCGTCTTTCAAGGAGCGATTCCTAACAGCACAAGCAGCAGAGGCACAAACTGCATGACGAGAAGGGACAACGTAGAACACGTCTCTGTCCTGGCACATTTTCGTGTGCGATACTTCCCTCCGGGTCTTCGGGCCTTGCGAAGCTCCGTGTACTGCGAGCGCTGCTACTCGCAGCTGAGAAGGACCGTGGAGCTAGCGGCGAATTCGGAGAGCTCTTCGCTGCACTGCGCCGCTCGCAAGCGGCTTCGTTCTTCGCCTTCTGCCGTCCGGCGACAGCTGAACTCCGGCGGTCAGTTGCAGCTCTGCCCAACAGCGTGTTCTCAGTTCTGCGGGCAAGCACGCCCTCTTGCCTTGGCCCCGAGAGCAAAGTCCCGAGCGAGCACTCGACTCAGTGCAATGCACCCGGAAGGACGCTCTCGCTCGTCTTTCAAGGAGCGATTCCTAACGGCACAAGCAGCAGAGGCACAAACTGCATGACGAGAAGGGACAACGTAGAACACGTCTCTGTCCTGGCACATTTTCGTGTGCGATACTTCCCTCCGGGTCTTCGGGCCTTGCGAAGCTCCGTGTACTGCGAGCGCTGCTACTCGCAGCTGAGAAGGACCGTGGAGCTAGCGGCGAATTCGGAGAGCTCTTCGCTGCACTGCGCCGCTCGCAAGCGGCTTCGTTCTTCGCCTTCTGCCGTCCGGCGAGAGCTGAACTCCGGCGGTCAGTTGCAGCTCTGCCCAACAGCGTGTTCTCAGTTCTGCGGGCAAGCACGCCCTCTTGCCTTGGCCCCGAGAGCAAAGTCCCGAGCGAGCACTCGACTCAGTGCAATGCACCCGGAAGGACGCTCTCGCTCGTCTTTCAAGGAGCGATTCCTAACGGCACAAGCAGCAGAGGCACAAACTGCATGACGAGAAGGGACAACGTAGAACACGTCTCTGTCCTGGCACATTTTCGTGTGCGATACTTCCCTCCGGGTCTTCGGGCCTTGCGAAGCTCCGTGTACTGCGAGCGCTGCTACTCGCAGCTGAGAAGGACCGTGGAGCTAGCGGCGAATTCGGAGAGCTCTTCGCTGCACTGCGCCGCTCGCAAGCGGCTTCGTTCTTCGCCTTCTGCCGTCCGGCGACAGCTGAACTCCGGCGGTCAGTTGCAGCTCTGCCCAACAGCGTGTTCTCAGTTCTGCGGGCAAGCACGCCCTCTTGCCTTGGCCCCGAGAGCAAAGTCCCGAGCGAGCACTCGACTCAGTGCAATGCACCCGGAAGGACGCTCTCGCTCGTCTTTCAAGGAGCGATTCCTAACGGCACAAGCAGCAGAGGCACAAACTGCATGACGAGAAGGGACAACGTAGAACACGTCTCTGTCCTGGCACATTTTCGTGTGCGATACTTCCCTCCGGGTCTTCGGGCCTTGCGAAGCTCCGTGTACTGCGAGCGCTGCTACTCGCAGCTGAGAAGGACCGTGGAGCTAGCGGCGAATTCGGAGAGCTCTTCGCTGCACTGCGCCGCTCGCAAGCGGCTTCGTTCTTCGCCTTCTGCCGTCCGGCGAGAGCTGAACTCCGGCGGTCAGTTGCAGCTCTGCCCAACAGCGTGTTCTCAGTTCTGCGGGCAAGCACGCCCTCTTGCCTTGGCCCCGAGAGCAAAGTCCCGAGCGAGCACTCGACTCAGTGCAATGCACCCGGAAGGACGCTCTCGCTCGTCTTTCAAGGAGCGATTCCTAACAGCACAAGCAGCAGAGGCACAAACTGCATGACGAGAAGGGACAACGTAGAACACGTCTCTGTCCTGGCACATTTTCGTGTGCGATACTTCCCTCCGGGTCTTCGGGCCTTGCGAAGCTCCGTGTACTGCGAGCGCTGCTACTCGCAGCTCAGAAGGACCGTGGAGCTAGCGGCGAATTCGGAGAGCTCTTCGCTGCACTGCGCCGCTCGCAAGCGGCTTCGTTCTTCGCCTTCTGCCGTCCGGCGACAGCTGAACTCCGGCGGTCAGTTGCAGCTCTGCCCAACAGCGTGTTCTCAGTTCTGCGGGCAAGCACGCCCTCTTGCCTTGGCCCCGGGAGCAAAGTCCCGAGCGAGCACTCGACTCAGTGCAATGCACCCGGAAGGACGCTCTCGCTCGTCTTTCAAGGAGCGATTCCTAACAGCACAAGCAGCAGAGGCACAAACTGCATGACGAGAAGGGACAACGTAGAACACGTCTCTGTCCTGGCACATTTTCGTGTGCGATACTTCCCTCCGGGTCTTCGGGCCTTGCGAAGCTCCGTGTACTGCGAGCGCTGCTACTCGCAGCTGAGAAGGACCGTGGAGCTAGCGGCGAATTCGGAGAGCTCTTCGCTGCACTGCGCCGCTCGCAAGCGGCTTCGTTCTTCGCCTTCTGCCGTCCGGCGAGAGCTGAACTCCGGCGGTCAGTTGCAGCTCTGCCCAACAGCGTGTTCTCAGTTCTGCGGGCAAGCACGCCCTCTTGCCTTGGCCCCGAGAGCAAAGTCCCGAGCGAGCACTCGACTCAGTGCAATGCACCCGGAAGGACGCTCTCGCTCGTCTTTCAAGGAGCGATTCCTAACAGCACAAGCAGCAGAGGCACAAACTGCATGACGAGAAGGGACAACGTAGAACACGTCTCTGTCCTGGCACATTTTCGTGTGCGATACTTCCCTCCGGGTCTTCGGGCCTTGCGAAGCTCCGTGTACTGCGAGCGCTGCTACTCGCAGCTGAGAAGGACCGTGGAGCTAGCGGCGAATTCGGAGAGCTCTTCGCTGCACTGCGCCGCTCGCAAGCGGCTTCGTTCTTCGCCTTCTGCCGTCCGGCGACAGCTGAACTCCGGCGGTCAGTTGCAGCTCTGCCCAACAGCGTGTTCTCAGTTCTGCGGGCAAGCACGCCCTCTTGCCTTGGCCCCGAGAGCAAAGTCCCGAGCGAGCACTCGACTCAGTGCAATGCACCCGGAAGGACGCTCTCGCTCGTCTTTCAAGGAGCGATTCCTAACAGCACAAGCAGCAGAGGCACAAACTGCATGACGAGAAGGGACAACGTAGAACACGTCTCTGTCCTGGCACATTTTCGTGTGCGATACTTCCCTCCGGGTCTTCGGGCCTTGCGAAGCTCCGTGTACTGCGAGCGCTGCTACTCGCAGCTGAGAAGGACCGTGGAGCTAGCGGCGAATTCGGAGAGCTCTTCGCTGCACTGCGCCGCTCGCAAGCGGCTTCGTTCTTCGCCTTCTGCCGTCCGGCGAGAGCTGAACTCCGGCGGTCAGTTGCAGCTCTGCCCAACAGCGTGTTCTCAGTTCTGCGGGCAAGCACGCCCTCTTGCCTTGGCCCCGGGAGCAAAGTCCCGAGCGAGCACTCGACTCAGTGCAATGCACCCGGAAGGACGCTCTCGCTCGTCTTTCAAGGAGCGATTCCTAACAGCACAAGCAGCAGAGGCACAAACTGCATGACGAGAAGGGACAACGTAGAACACGTCTCTGTCCTGGCACATTTTCGTGTGCGATACTTCCCTCCGGGTCTTCGGGCCTTGCGAAGCTCCGTGTACTGCGAGCGCTGCTACTCGCAGCTGAGAAGGACCGTGGAGCTAGCGGCGAATTCGGAGAGCTCTTCGCTGCACTGCGCCGCTCGCAAGCGGCTTCGTTCTTCGCCTTCTGCCGTCCGGCGACAGCTGAACTCCGGCGGTCAGTTGCAGCTCTGCCAAACAGCGTGTTCTCAGTTCTGCGGGCAAGCACGCCCTCTTGCCTTGGCCCCGGGAGCAAAGTCCCGAGCGAGCACTCGACTCAGTGCAATGCACCCGGAAGGACGCTCTCGCTCGTCTTTCAAGGAGCGATTCCTAACAGCAGAAGCAGCAGAGGCACAAACTGCATGACGAGAAGGGACAACGTAGAACACGTCTCTGTCCTGGCACATTTTCGTGTGCGATACTTCCCTCCGGGTCTTCGGGCCTTGCGAAGCTCCGTGTACTGCGAGCGCTGCTACTCGCAGCTGAGAAGGACCGTGGAGCTAGCGGCGAATTCGGAGAGCTCTTCGCTGCACTGCGCCGCTCGCAAGCGGCTTCGTTCTTCGCCTTCTGCCGTCCGGCGAGAGCTGAACTCCGGCGGTCAGTTGCAGCTCTGCCAAACAGCGTGTTCTCAGTTCTGCGGGCAAGCACGCCCTCTTGCCTTGGCCCCGGGAGCAAAGTCCCGAGCGAGCACTCGACTCAGTGCAATGCACCCGGAAGGACGCTCTCGCTCGTCTTTCAAGGAGCGATTCCTAACAGCACAAGCAGCAGAGGCACAAACTGCATGACGAGAAGGGACAACGTAGAACACGTCTCTGTCCTGGCACATTTTCGTGTGCGATACTTCCCTCCGGGTCTTCGGGCCTTGCGAAGCTCCGTGTACTGCGAGCGCTGCTACTCGCAGCTGAGAAGGACCGTGGAGCTAGCGGCGAATTCGGAGAGCTCTTCGCTGCACTGCGCCGCTCGCAAGCGGCTTCGTTCTTCGCCTTCTGCCGTCCGGCGAGAGCTGAACTCCGGCGGTCAGTTGCAGCTCTGCCCAACAGCGTGTTCTCAGTTCTGCGGGCAAGCACGCCCTCTTGCCTTGGCCCCGAGAGCAAAGTCCCGAGCGAGCACTCGACTCAGTGCAATGCACCCGGAAGGACGCTCTCGCTCGTCTTTCAAGGAGCGATTCCTAACAGCACAAGCAGCAGAGGCACAAACTGCATGACGAGAAGGGACAACGTAGAACACGTCTCTGTCCTGGCACATTTTCGTGTGCGATACTTCCCTCCGGGTCTTCGGGCCTTGCGAAGCTCCGTGTACTGCGAGCGCTGCTACTCGCAGCTGAGAAGGACCGTGGAGCTAGCGGCGAATTCGGAGAGCTCTTCGCTGCACTGCGCCGCTCGCAAGCGGCTTCGTTCTTCGCCTTCTGCCGTCCGGCGAGAGCTGAACTCCGGCGGTCAGTTGCAGCTCTGCCCAACAGCGTGTTCTCAGTTCTGCGGGCAAGCACGCCCTCTTGCCTTGGCCCCGGGAGCAAAGTCCCGAGCGAGCACTCGACTCAGTGCAATGCACCCGGAAGGACGCTCTCGCTCGTTTTCAAGGAGCGATTCCTAACAGCAGAAGCAGCAGAGGCACAAACTGCATGACGAGAAGGGACAACGTAGAACACGTCTCTGTCCTGGCACATTTTCGTGTGCGATACTTCCCTCCGGGTCTTCGGGCCTTGCGAAGCTCCGTGTACTGCGAGCGCTGCTACTCGCAGCTGAGAAGGACCGTGGAGCTAGCGGCGAGTTCGGAGAGCTCTTCGCTGCACTGCGCCGCTCGCAAGCGGCTTCGTTCTTCGCCTTCTGCCGTCCGGCGAGAGCTGAACTCCGGCGGTCAGTTGCAGCTCTGCCCAACAGCGTGTTCTCAGTTCTGCGGGCAAGCACGCCCTCTTGCCTTGGCCCCGAGAGCAAAGTCCCGAGCGAGCACTCGACTCAGTGCAATGCACCCGGAAGGACGCTCTCGCTCGTCTTTCAAGGAGCGATTCCTAACAGCACAAGCAGCAGAGGCACAAACTGCATGACGAGAAGGGACAACGTAGAACACGTCTCTGTCCTGGCACATTTTCGTGTGCGATACTTCCCTCCGGGTCTTCGGGCCTTGCGAAGCTCCGTGTACTGCGAGCGCTGCTACTCGCAGCTGAGAAGGACCGTGGAGCTAGCGGCGAATTCGGAGAGCTCTTCGCTGCACTGCGCCGCTCGCAAGCGGCTTCGTTCTTCGCCTTCTGCCGTCCGGCGAGAGCTGAACTCCGGCGGTCAGTTGCAGCTCTGCCCAACAGCGTGTTCTCAGTTCTGCGGGCAAGCACGCCCTCTTGCCTTGGCCCCGAGAGCAAAGTCCCGAGCGAGCACTCGACTCAGTGCAATGCACCCGGAAGGACGCTCTCGCTCGTCTTTCAAGGAGCGATTCCTAACAGCAGAAGCAGCAGAGGCACAAACTGCATGACGAGAAGGGACAACGTAGAACACGTCTCTGTCCTGGCACATTTTCGTGTGCGATACTTCCCTCCGGGTCTTCGGGCCTTGCGAAGCTCCGTGTACTGCGAGCGCTGCTACTCGCAGCTGAGAAGGACCGTGGAGCTAGCGGCGAATTCGGAGAGCTCTTCGCTGCACTGCGCCGCTCGCAAGCGGCTTCGTTCTTCGCCTTCTGCCGTCCGGCGACAGCTGAACTCCGGCGGTCAGTTGCAGCTCTGCCCAACAGCGTGTTCTCAGTTCTGCGGGCAAGCACGCCCTCTTGCCTTGGCCCCGGGAGCAAAGTCCCGAGCGAGCACTCGACTCAGTGCAATGCACCCGGAAGGACGCTCTCGCTCGTCTTTCAAGGAGCGATTCCTAACAGCACAAGCAGCAGAGGCACAAACTGCATGACGAGAAGGGACAACGTAGAACACGTCTCTGTCCTGGCACATTTTCGTGTGCGATACTTCCCTCCGGGTCTTCGGGCCTTGCGAAGCTCCGTGTACTGCGAGCGCTGCTACTCGCAGCTGAGAAGGACCGTGGAGCTAGCGGCGAATTCGGAGAGCTCTTCGCTGCACTGCGCCGCTCGCAAGCGGCTTCGTTCTTCGCCTTCTGCCGTCCGGCGAGAGCTGAACTCCGGCGGTCAGTTGCAGCTCTGCCCAACAGCGTGTTCTCAGTTCTGCGGGCAAGCACGCCCTCTTGCCTTGGCCCCGAGAGCAAAGTCCCGAGCGAGCACTCGACTCAGTGCAATGCACCCGGAAGGACGCTCTCGCTCGTCTTTCAAGGAGCGATTCCTAACAGCACAAGCAGCAGAGGCACAAACTGCATGACGAGAAGGGACAACGTAGAACACGTCTCTGTCCTGGCACATTTTCGTGTGCGATACTTCCCTCCGGGTCTTCGGGCCTTGCGAAGCTCCGTGTACTGCGAGCGCTGCTACTCGCAGCTGAGAAGGACCGTGGAGCTAGCGGCGAATTCGGAGAGCTCTTCGCTGCACTGCGCCGCTCGCAAGCGGCTTCGTTCTTCGCCTTCTGCCGTCCGGCGACAGCTGAACTCCGGCGGTCAGTTGCAGCTCTGCCCAACAGCGTGTTCTCAGTTCTGCGGGCAAGCACGCCCTCTTGCCTTGGCCCCGAGAGCAAAGTCCCGAGCGAGCACTCGACTCAGTGCAATGCACCCGGAAGGACGCTCTCGCTCGTCTTTCAAGGAGCGATTCCTAACAGCACAAGCAGCAGAGGCACAAACTGCATGACGAGAAGGGACAACGTAGAATACGTCTCTGTCCTGGCACATTTTCGTGTGCGATACTTCCCTCCGGGTCTTCGGGCCTTGCGAAGCTCCGTGTACTGCGAGCGCTGCTACTCGCAGCTGAGAAGGACCGTGGAGCTAGCGGCGAATTCGGAGAGCTCTTCGCTGCACTGCGCCGCTCGCAAGCGGCTTCGTTCTTCGCCTTCTGCCGTCCGGCGAGAGCTGAACTCCGGCGGTCAGTTGCAGCTCTGCCAAACAGCGTGTTCTCAGTTCTGCGGGCAAGCACGCCCTCTTGCCTTGGCCCCGGGAGCAAAGTCCCGAGCGAGCACTCGACTCAGTGCAATGCACCCGGAAGGACGCTCTCGCTCGTCTTTCAAGGAGCGATTCCTAACAGCAGAAGCAGCAGAGGCACAAACTGCATGACGAGAAGGGACAACGTAGAACACGTCTCTGTCCTGGCACATTTTCGTGTGCGATACTTCCCTCCGGGTCTTCGGGCCTTGCGAAGCTCCGTGTACTGCGAGCGCTGCTACTCGCAGCTGAGAAGGACCGTGGAGCTAGCGGCGAATTCGGAGAGCTCTTCGCTGCACTGCGCCGCTCGCAAGCGGCTTCGTTCTTCGCCTTCTGCCGTCCGGCGAGAGCTGAACTCCGGCGGTCAGTTGCAGCTCTGCCAAACAGCGTGTTCTCAGTTCTGCGGGCAAGCACGCCCTCTTGCCTTGGCCCCGGGAGCAAAGTCCCGAGCGAGCACTCGACTCAGTGCAATGCACCCGGAAGGACGCTCTCGCTCGTCTTTCAAGGAGCGATTCCTAACAGCACAAGCAGCAGAGGCACAAACTGCATGACGAGAAGGGACAACGTAGAACACGTCTCTGTCCTGGCACATTTTCGTGTGCGATACTTCCCTCCGGGTCTTCGGGCCTTGCGAAGCTCCGTGTACTGCGAGCGCTGCTACTCGCAGCTGAGAAGGACCGTGGAGCTAGCGGCGAATTCGGAGAGCTCTTCGCTGCACTGCGCCGCTCGCAAGCGGCTTCGTTCTTCGCCTTCTGCCGTCCGGCGACAGCTGAACTCCGGCGGTCAGTTGCAGCTCTGCCCAACAGCGTGTTCTCAGTTCTGCGGGCAAGCACGCCCTCTTGCCTTGGCCCCGAGAGCAAAGTCCCGAGCGAGCACTCGACTCAGTGCAATGCACCCGGAAGGACGCTCTCGCTCGTCTTTCAAGGAGCGATTCCTAACGGCACAAGCAGCAGAGGCACAAACTGCATGACGAGAAGGGACAACGTAGAACACGTCTCTGTCCTGGCACATTTTCGTGTGCGATACTTCCCTCCGGGTCTTCGGGCCTTGCGAAGCTCCGTGTACTGCGAGCGCTGCTACTCGCAGCTGAGAAGGACCGTGGAGCTAGCGGCGAATTCGGAGAGCTCTTCGCTGCACTGCGCCGCTCGCAAGCGGCTTCGTTCTTCGCCTTCTGCCGTCCGGCGAGAGCTGAACTCCGGCGGTCAGTTGCAGCTCTGCCCAACAGCGTGTTCTCAGTTCTGCGGGCAAGCACGCCCTCTTGCCTTGGCCCCGAGAGCAAAGTCCCGAGCGAGCACTCGACTCAGTGCAATGCACCCGGAAGGACGCTCTCGCTCGTCTTTCAAGGAGCGATTCCTAACGGCACAAGCAGCAGAGGCACAAACTGCATGACGAGAAGGGACAACGTAGAACACGTCTCTGTCCTGGCACATTTTCGTGTGCGATACTTCCCTCCGGGTCTTCGGGCCTTGCGAAGCTCCGTGTACTGCGAGCGCTGCTACTCGCAGCTGAGAAGGACCGTGGAGCTAGCGGCGAATTCGGAGAGCTCTTCGCTGCACTGCGCCGCTCGCAAGCGGCTTCGTTCTTCGCCTTCTGCCGTCCGGCGACAGCTGAACTCCGGCGGTCAGTTGCAGCTCTGCCCAACAGCGTGTTCTCAGTTCTGCGGGCAAGCACGCCCTCTTGCCTTGGCCCCGAGAGCAAAGTCCCGAGCGAGCACTCGACTCAGTGCAATGCACCCGGAAGGACGCTCTCGCTCGTCTTTCAAGGAGCGATTCCTAACGGCACAAGCAGCAGAGGCACAAACTGCATGACGAGAAGGGACAACGTAGAACACGTCTCTGTCCTGGCACATTTTCGTGCGCGATACTTCCCTCCGGGTCTTCGGGCCTTGCGAAGCTCCGTGTACTGCGAGCGCTGCTACTCGCAGCTGAGAAGGACCGTGGAGCTAGCGGCGAATTCGGAGAGCTCTTCGCTGCACTGCGCCGCTCGCAAGCGGCTTCGTTCTTCGCCTTCTGCCGTCCGGCGAGAGCTGAACTCCGGCGGTCAGTTGCAGCTCTGCCCAACAGCGTGTTCTCAGTTCTGCGGGCAAGCACGCCCTCTTGCCTTGGCCCCGAGAGCAAAGTCCCGAGCGAGCACTCGACTCAGTGCAATGCACCCGGAAGGACGCTCTCGCTCGTCTTTCAAGGAGCGATTCCTAACAGCACAAGCAGCAGAGGCACAAACTGCATGACGAGAAGGGACAACGTAGAACACGTCTCTGTCCTGGCACATTTTCGTGTGCGATACTTCCCTCCGGGTCTTCGGGCCTTGCGAAGCTCCGTGTACTGCGAGCGCTGCTACTCGCAGCTCAGAAGGACCGTGGAGCTAGCGGCGAATTCGGAGAGCTCTTCGCTGCACTGCGCCGCTCGCAAGCGGCTTCGTTCTTCGCCTTCTGCCGTCCGGCGACAGCTGAACTCCGGCGGTCAGTTGCAGCTCTGCCCAACAGCGTGTTCTCAGTTCTGCGGGCAAGCACGCCCTCTTGCCTTGGCCCCGGGAGCAAAGTCCCGAGCGAGCACTCGACTCAGTGCAATGCACCCGGAAGGACGCTCTCGCTCGTCTTTCAAGGAGCGATTCCTAACAGCACAAGCAGCAGAGGCACAAACTGCATGACGAGAAGGGACAACGTAGAACACGTCTCTGTCCTGGCACATTTTCGTGTGCGATACTTCCCTCCGGGTCTTCGGGCCTTGCGAAGCTCCGTGTACTGCGAGCGCTGCTACTCGCAGCTGAGAAGGACCGTGGAGCTAGCGGCGAATTCGGAGAGCTCTTCGCTGCACTGCGCCGCTCGCAAGCGGCTTCGTTCTTCGCCTTCTGCCGTCCGGCGAGAGCTGAACTCCGGCGGTCAGTTGCAGCTCTGCCCAACAGCGTGTTCTCAGTTCTGCGGGCAAGCACGCCCTCTTGCCTTGGCCCCGAGAGCAAAGTCCCGAGCGAGCACTCGACTCAGTGCAATGCACCCGGAAGGACGCTCTCGCTCGTCTTTCAAGGAGCGATTCCTAACAGCACAAGCAGCAGAGGCACAAACTGCATGACGAGAAGGGACAACGTAGAACACGTCTCTGTCCTGGCACATTTTCGTGTGCGATACTTCCCTCCGGGTCTTCGGGCCTTGCGAAGCTCCGTGTACTGCGAGCGCTGCTACTCGCAGCTCAGAAGGACCGTGGAGCTAGCGGCGAATTCGGAGAGCTCTTCGCTGCACTGCGCCGCTCGCAAGCGGCTTCGTTCTTCGCCTTCTGCCGTCCGGCGACAGCTGAACTCCGGCGGTCAGTTGCAGCTCTGCCCAACAGCGTGTTCTCAGTTCTGCGGGCAAGCACGCCCTCTTGCCTTGGCCCCGAGAGCAAAGTCCCGAGCGAGCACTCGACTCAGTGCAATGCACCCGGAAGGACGCTCTCGCTCGTCTTTCAAGGAGCGATTCCTAACAGCACAAGCAGCAGAGGCACAAACTGCATGACGAGAAGGGACAACGTAGAACACGTCTCTGTCCTGGCACATTTTCGTGTGCGATACTTCCCTCCGGGTCTTCGGGCCTTGCGAAGCTCCGTGTACTGCGAGCGCTGCTACTCGCAGCTGAGAAGGACCGTGGAGCTAGCGGCGAATTCGGAGAGCTCTTCGCTGCACTGCGCCGCTCGCAAGCGGCTTCGTTCTTCGCCTTCTGCCGTCCGGCGAGAGCTGAACTCCGGCGGTCAGTTGCAGCTCTGCCCAACAGCGTGTTCTCAGTTCTGCGGGCAAGCACGCCCTCTTGCCTTGGCCCCGGGAGCAAAGTCCCGAGCGAGCACTCGACTCAGTGCAATGCACCCGGAAGGACGCTCTCGCTCGTCTTTCAAGGAGCGATTCCTAACAGCACAAGCAGCAGAGGCACAAACTGCATGACGAGAAGGGACAACGTAGAACACGTCTCTGTCCTGGCACATTTTCGTGTGCGATACTTCCCTCCGGGTCTTCGGGCCTTGCGAAGCTCCGTGTACTGCGAGCGCTGCTACTCGCAGCTGAGAAGGACCGTGGAGCTAGCGGCGAATTCGGAGAGCTCTTCGCTGCACTGCGCCGCTCGCAAGCGGCTTCGTTCTTCGCCTTCTGCCGTCCGGCGACAGCTGAACTCCGGCGGTCAGTTGCAGCTCTGCCAAACAGCGTGTTCTCAGTTCTGCGGGCAAGCACGCCCTCTTGCCTTGGCCCCGGGAGCAAAGTCCCGAGCGAGCACTCGACTCAGTGCAATGCACCCGGAAGGACGCTCTCGCTCGTCTTTCAAGGAGCGATTCCTAACAGCAGAAGCAGCAGAGGCACAAACTGCATGACGAGAAGGGACAACGTAGAACACGTCTCTGTCCTGGCACATTTTCGTGTGCGATACTTCCCTCCGGGTCTTCGGGCCTTGCGAAGCTCCGTGTACTGCGAGCGCTGCTACTCGCAGCTGAGAAGGACCGTGGAGCTAGCGGCGAATTCGGAGAGCTCTTCGCTGCACTGCGCCGCTCGCAAGCGGCTTCGTTCTTCGCCTTCTGCCGTCCGGCGAGAGCTGAACTCCGGCGGTCAGTTGCAGCTCTGCCAAACAGCGTGTTCTCAGTTCTGCGGGCAAGCACGCCCTCTTGCCTTGGCCCCGGGAGCAAAGTCCCGAGCGAGCACTCGACTCAGTGCAATGCACCCGGAAGGACGCTCTCGCTCGTCTTTCAAGGAGCGATTCCTAACAGCACAAGCAGCAGAGGCACAAACTGCATGACGAGAAGGGACAACGTAGAACACGTCTCTGTCCTGGCACATTTTCGTGTGCGATACTTCCCTCCGGGTCTTCGGGCCTTGCGAAGCTCCGTGTACTGCGAGCGCTGCTACTCGCAGCTGAGAAGGACCGTGGAGCTAGCGGCGAATTCGGAGAGCTCTTCGCTGCACTGCGCCGCTCGCAAGCGGCTTCGTTCTTCGCCTTCTGCCGTCCGGCGAGAGCTGAACTCCGGCGGTCAGTTGCAGCTCTGCCCAACAGCGTGTTCTCAGTTCTGCGGGCAAGCACGCCCTCTTGCCTTGGCCCCGAGAGCAAAGTCCCGAGCGAGCACTCGACTCAGTGCAATGCACCCGGAAGGACGCTCTCGCTCGTCTTTCAAGGAGCGATTCCTAACAGCACAAGCAGCAGAGGCACAAACTGCATGACGAGAAGGGACAACGTAGAACACGTCTCTGTCCTGGCACATTTTCGTGTGCGATACTTCCCTCCGGGTCTTCGGGCCTTGCGAAGCTCCGTGTACTGCGAGCGCTGCTACTCGCAGCTGAGAAGGACCGTGGAGCTAGCGGCGAATTCGGAGAGCTCTTCGCTGCACTGCGCCGCTCGCAAGCGGCTTCGTTCTTCGCCTTCTGCCGTCCGGCGACAGCTGAACTCCGGCGGTCAGTTGCAGCTCTGCCCAACAGCGTGTTCTCAGTTCTGCGGGCAAGCACGCCCTCTTGCCTTGGCCCCGAGAGCAAAGTCCCGAGCGAGCACTCGACTCAGTGCAATGCACCCGGAAGGACGCTCTCGCTCGTCTTTCAAGGAGCGATTCCTAACAGCACAAGCAGCAGAGGCACAAACTGCATGACGAGAAGGGACAACGTAGAACACGTCTCTGTCCTGGCACATTTTCGTGTGCGATACTTCCCTCCGGGTCTTCGGGCCTTGCGAAGCTCCGTGTACTGCGAGCGCTGCTACTCGCAGCTCAGAAGGACCGTGGAGCTAGCGGCGAATTCGGAGAGCTCTTCGCTGCACTGCGCCGCTCGCAAGCGGCTTCGTTCTTCGCCTTCTGCCGTCCGGCGACAGCTGAACTCCGGCGGTCAGTTGCAGCTCTGCCCAACAGCGTGTTCTCAGTTCTGCGGGCAAGCACGCCCTCTTGCCTTGGCCCCGAGTGCAAAGTCCCGAGCGAGCACTCGACTCAGTGCAATGCACCCGGAAGGACGCTCTCGCTCGTCTTTCAAGGAGCGATTCCTAACAGCACAAGCAGCAGAGGCACAAACTGCATGACGAGAAGGGACAACGTAGAACACGTCTCTGTCCTGGCACATTTTCGTGTGCGAAACTTCCCTCCGGGTCTTCGGGCCTTGCGAAGCTCCGTGTACTGCGAGCGCTGCTACTCGCAGCTGAGAAGGACCGTGGAGCTAGCGGCGAATTCGGAGAGCTCTTCGCTGCACTGCGCCGCTCGCAAGCGGCTTCGTTCTTCGCCTTCTGCCGTCCGGCGAGAGCTGAACTCCGGCGGTCAGTTGCAGCTCTGCCCAACAGCGTGTTCTCAGTTCTGCGGGCAAGCACGCCCTCTTGCCTTGGCCCCGAGAGCAAAGTCCCGAGCGAGCACTCGACTCAGTGCAATGCACCCGGAAGGACGCTCTCGCTCGTCTTTCAAGGAGCGATTCCTAACAGCACAAGCAGCAGAGGCACAAACTGCATGACGAGAAGGGACAACGTAGAACACGTCTCTGTCCTGGCACATTTTCGTGTGCGATACTTCCCTCCGGGTCTTCGGGCCTTGCGAAGCTCCGTGTACTGCGAGCGCTGCTACTCGCAGCTGAGAAGGACCGTGGAGCTAGCGGCGAATTCGGAGAGCTCTTCGCTGCACTGCGCCGCTCGCAAGCGGCTTCGTTCTTCGCCTTCTGCCGTCCGGCGAGAGCTGAACTCCGGCGGTCAGTTGCAGCTCTGCCAAACAGCGTGTTCTCAGTTCTGCGGGCAAGCACGCCCTCTTGCCTTGGCCCCGGGAGCAAAGTCCCGAGCGAGCACTCGACTCAGTGCAATGCACCCGGAAGGACGCTCTCGCTCGTCTTTCAAGGAGCGATTCCTAACAGCACAAGCAGCAGAGGCACAAACTGCATGACGAGAAGGGACAACGTAGAACACGTCTCTGTCCTGGCACATTTTCGTGTGCGATACTTCCCTCCGGGTCTTCGGGCCTTGCGAAGCTCCGTGTACTGCGAGCGCTGCTACTCGCAGCTGAGAAGGACCGTGGAGCTAGCGGCGAATTCGGAGAGCTCTTCGCTGCACTGCGCCGCTCGCAAGCGGCTTCGTTCTTCGCCTTCTGCCGTCCGGCGAGAGCTGAACTCCGGCGGTCAGTTGCAGCTCTGCCCAACAGCGTGTTCTCAGTTCTGCGGGCAAGCACGCCCTCTTGCCTTGGCCCCGAGAGCCAAGTCCCGAGCGAGCACTCGACTCAGTGCAATGCACCCGGAAGGACGCTCTCGCTCGTCTTTCAAGGAGCGATTCCTAACAGCACAAGCAGCAGAGGCACAAACTGCATGACGAGAAGGGACAACGTAGAACACGTCTCTGTCCTGGCACATTTTCGTGTGCGATACTTCCCTCCGGGTCTTCGGGCCTTGCGAAGCTCCGTGTACTGCGAGCGCTGCTACTCGCAGCTGAGAAGGACCGTGGAGCTAGCGGCGAATTCGGAGAGCTCTTCGCTGCACTGCGCCGCTCGCAAGCGGCTTCGTTCTTCGCCTTCTGCCGTCCGGCGAGAGCTGAACTCCGGCGGTCAGTTGCAGCTCTGCCCAACAGCGTGTTCTCAGTTCTGCGGGCAAGCACGCCCTCTTGCCTTGGCCCCGGGAGCAAAGTCCCGAGCGAGCACTCGACTCAGTGCAATGCACCCGGAAGGACGCTCTCGCTCGTCTTTCAAGGAGCGATTCCTAACAGCACAAGCAGCAGAGGCACAAACTGCATGACGAGAAGGGACAACGTAGAACACGTCTCTGTCCTGGCACATTTTCGTGTGCGATACTTCCCTCCGGGTCTTCGGGCCTTGCGAAGCTCCGTGTACTGCGAGCGCTGCTACTCGCAGCTGAGAAGGACCGTGGAGCTAGCGGCGAATTCGGAGAGCTCTTCGCTGCACTGCGCCGCTCGCAAGCGGCTTCGTTCTTCGCCTTCTGCCGTCCGGCGAGAGCTGAACTCCGGCGGTCAGTTGCAGCTCTGCCAAACAGCGTGTTCTCAGTTCTGCGGGCAAGCACGCCCTCTTGCCTTGGCCCCGGGAGCAAAGTCCCGAGCGAGCACTCGACTCAGTGCAATGCACCCGGAAGGACGCTCTCGCTCGTCTTTCAAGGAGCGATTCCTAACAGCACAAGCAGCAGAGGCACAAACTGCATGACGAGAAGGGACAACGTAGAACACGTCTCTGTCCTGGCACATTTTCGTGTGCGATACTTCCCTCCGGGTCTTCGGGCCTTGCGAAGCTCCGTGTACTGCGAGCGCTGCTACTCGCAGCTGAGAAGGACCGTGGAGCTAGCGGCGAATTCGGAGAGCTCTTCGCTGCACTGCGCCGCTCGCAAGCGGCTTCGTTCTTCGCCTTCTGCCGTCCGGCGAGAGCTGAACTCCGGCGGTCAGTTGCAGCTCTGCCCAACAGCGTGTTCTCAGTTCTGCGGGCAAGCACGCCCTCTTGCCTTGGCCCCGAGAGCAAAGTCCCGAGCGAGCACTCGACTCAGTGCAATGCACCCGGAAGGACGCTCTCGCTCGTCTTTCAAGGAGCGATTCCTAACAGCACAAGCAGCAGAGGCACAAACTGCATGACGAGAAGGGACAACGTAGAACACGTCTCTGTCCTGGCACATTTTCGTGTGCGATACTTCCCTCCGGGTCTTCGGGCCTTGCGAAGCTCCGTGTACTGCGAGCGCTGCTACTCGCAGCTGAGAAGGACCGTGGAGCTAGCGGCGAATTCGGAGAGCTCTTCGCTGCACTGCGCCGCTCGCAAGCGGCTTCGTTCTTCGCCTTCTGCCGTCCGGCGAGAGCTGAACTCCGGCGGTCAGTTGCAGCTCTGCCCAACAGCGTGTTCTCAGTTCTGCGGGCAAGCACGCCCTCTTGCCTTGGCCCCGGGAGCAAAGTCCCGAGCGAGCACTCGACTCAGTGCAATGCACCCGGAAGGACGCTCTCGCTCGTCTTTCAAGGAGCGATTCCTAACAGCACAAGCAGCAGAGGCACAAACTGCATGACGAGAAGGGACAACGTAGAACACGTCTCTGTCCTGGCACATTTTCGTGTGCGATACTTCCCTCCGGGTCTTCGGGCCTTGCGAAGCTCCGTGTACTGCGAGCGCTGCTACTCGCAGCTGAGAAGGACCGTGGAGCTAGCGGCGAATTCGGAGAGCTCTTCGCTGCACTGCGCCGCTCGCAAGCGGCTTCGTTCTTCGCCTTCTGCCGTCCGGCGAGAGCTGAACTCCGGCGGTCAGTTGCAGCTCTGCCCAACAGCGTGTTCTCAGTTCTGCGGGCAAGCACGCCCTCTTGCCTTGGCCCCGGGAGCAAAGTCCCGAGCGAGCACTCGACTCAGTGCAATGCACCCGGAAGGACGCTCTCGCTCGTCTTTCAAGGAGCGATTCCTAACAGCACAAGCAGCAGAGGCACAAACTGCATGACGAGAAGGGACAACGTAGAACACGTCTCTGTCCTGGCACATTTTCGTGTGCGAAACTTCCCTCCGGGTCTTCGGGCCTTGCGAAGCTCCGTGTACTGCGAGCGCTGCTACTCGCAGCTGAGAAGGACCGTGGAGCTAGCGGCGAATTCGGAGAGCTCTTCGCTGCACTGCGCCGCTCGCAAGCGGCTTCGTTCTTCGCCTTCTGCCGTCCGGCGACAGCTGAACTCCGGCGGTCAGTTGCAGCTCTGCCCAACAGCGTGTTCTCAGTTCTGCGGGCAAGCACGCCCTCTTGCCTTGGCCCCGGGAGCAAAGTCCCGAGCGAGCACTCGACTCAGTGCAATGCACCCGGAAGGACGCTCTCGCTCGTCTTTCAAGGAGCGATTCCTAACAGCACAAGCAGCAGAGGCACAAACTGCATGACGAGAAGGGACAACGTAGAACACGTCTCTGTCCTGGCACATTTTCGTGTGCGATACTTCCCTCCGGGTCTTCGGGCCTTGCGAAGCTCCGTGTACTGCGAGCGCTGCTACTCGCAGCTGAGAAGGACCGTGGAGCTAGCGGCGAATTCGGAGAGCTCTTCGCTGCACTGCGCCGCTCGCAAGCGGCTTCGTTCTTCGCCTTCTGCCGTCCGGCGACAGCTGAACTCCGGCGGTCAGTTGCAGCTCTGCCCAACAGCGTGTTCTCAGTTCTGCGGGCAAGCACGCCCTCTTGCCTTGGCCCCGGGAGCAATGTCCCGAGCGAGCACTCGACTCAGTGCAATGCACCCGGAAGGACGCTCTCGCTCGTCTTTCAAGGAGCGATTCCTAACAGCACAAGCAGCAGAGGCACAAACTGCATGACGAGAAGGGACAACGTAGAACACGTCTCTGTCCTGGCACATTTTCGTGTGCGATACTTCCCTCCGGGTCTTCGGGCCTTGCGAAGCTCCGTGTACTGCGAGCGCTGCTACTCGCAGCTGAGAAGGACCGTGGAGCTAGCGGCGAATTCGGAGAGCTCTTCGCTGCACTGCGCCGCTCGCAAGCGGCTTCGTTCTTCGCCTTCTGCCGTCCGGCGACAGCTGAACTCCGGCGGTCAGTTGCAGCTCTGCCCAACAGCGTGTTCTCAGTTCTGCGGGCAAGCACGCCCTCTTGCCTTGGCCCCGGGAGCAAAGTCCCGAGCGAGCACTCGACTCAGTGCAATGCACCCGGAAGGACGCTCTCGCTCGTCTTTCAAGGAGCGATTCCTAACAGCACAAGCAGCAGAGGCACAAACTGCATGACGAGAAGGGACAACGTAGAACACGTCTCTGTCCTGGCACATTTTCGTGTGCGATACTTCCCTCCGGGTCTTCGGGCCTTGCGAAGCTCCGTGTACTGCGAGCGCTGCTACTCGCAGCTGAGAAGGACCGTGGAGCTAGCGGCGAATTCGGAGAGCTCTTCGCTGCACTGCGCCGCTCGCAAGCGGCTTCGTTCTTCGCCTTCTGCCGTCCGGCGACAGCTGAACTCCGGCGGTCAGTTGCAGCTCTGCCCAACAGCGTGTTCTCAGTTCTGCGGGCAAGCACGCCCTCTTGCCTTGGCCCCGGGAGCAAAGTCCCGAGCGAGCACTCGACTCAGTGCAATGCACCCGGAAGGACGCTCTCGCTCGTCTTTCAAGGAGCGATTCCTAACAGCAGAAGCAGCAGAGGCACAAACTGCATGACGAGAAGGGACAACGTAGAACACGTCTCTGTCCTGGCACATTTTCGTGTGCGATACTTCCCTCCGGGTCTTCGGGCCTTGCGAAGCTCCGTGTACTGCGAGCGCTGCTACTCGCAGCTCAGAAGGACCGTGGAGCTAGCGGCGAATTCGGAGAGCTCTTCGCTGCACTGCGCCGCTCGCAAGCGGCTTCGTTCTTCGCCTTCTGCCGTCCGGCGAGAGCTGAACTCCGGCGGTCAGTTGCAGCTCTGCCCAACAGCGTGTTCTCAGTTCTGCGGGCAAGCACGCCCTCTTGCCTTGGCCCCGGGAGCAAAGTCCCGAGCGAGCACTCGACTCAGTGCAATGCACCCGGAAGGACGCTCTCGCTCGTCTTTCAAGGAGCGATTCCTAACAGCACAAGCAGCAGAGGCACAAACTGCATGACGAGAAGGGACAACGTAGAACACGTCTCTGTCCTGGCACATTTTCGTGTGCGATACTTCCCTCCGGGTCTTCGGGCCTTGCGAAGCTCCGTGTACTGCGAGCGCTGCTACTCGCAGCTGAGAAGGACCGTGGAGCTAGCGGCGAATTCGGAGAGCTCTTCGCTGCACTGCGCCGCTCGCAAGCGGCTTCGTTCTTCGCCTTCTGCCGTCCGGCGACAGCTGAACTCCGGCGGTCAGTTGCAGCTCTGCCCAACAGCGTGTTCTCAGTTCTGCGGGCAAGCACGCCCTCTTGCCTTGGCCCCGAGAGCAAAGTCCCGAGCGAGCACTCGACTCAGTGCAATGCACCCGGAAGGACGCTCTCGCTCGTCTTTCAAGGAGCGATTCCTAACAGCACAAGCAGCAGAGGCACAAACTGCATGACGAGAAGGGACAACGTAGAACACGTCTCTGTCCTGGCATATTTTCGTGTGCGATACTTCCCTCCGGGTCTTCGGGCCTTGCGAAGCTCCGTGTACTGCGAGCGCTGCTACTCGCAGCTGAGAAGGACCGTGGAGCTAGCGGCGAATTCGGAGAGCTCTTCGCTGCACTGCGCCGCTCGCAAGCGGCTTCGTTCTTCGCCTTCTGCCGTCCGGCGAGAGCTGAACTCCGGCGGTCAGTTGCAGCTCTGCCCAACAGCGTGTTCTCAGTTCTGCGGGCAAGCACGCCCTCTTGCCTTGGCCCCGAGAGCAAAGTCCCGAGCGAGCACTCGACTCAGTGCAATGCACCCGGAAGGACGCTCTCGCTCGTCTTTCAAGGAGCGATTCCTAACAGCACAAGCAGCAGAGGCACAAACTGCATGACGAGAAGGGACAACGTAGAACACGTCTCTGTCCTGGCACATTTTCGTGTGCGATACTTCCCTCCGGGTCTTCGGGCCTTGCGAAGCTCCGTGTACTGCGAGCGCTGCTACTCGCAGCTGAGAAGGACCGTGGAGCTAGCGGCGAATTCGGAGAGCTCTTCGCTGCACTGCGCCGCTCGCAAGCGGCTTCGTTCTTCGCCTTCTGCCGTCCGGCGAGAGCTGAACTCCGGCGGTCAGTTGCAGCTCTGCCCAACAGCGTGTTCTCAGTTCTGCGGGCAAGCACGCCCTCTTGCCTTGGCCCCGGGAGCAAAGTCCCGAGCGAGCACTCGACTCAGTGCAATGCACCCGGAAGGACGCTCTCGCTCGTCTTTCAAGGAGCGATTCCTAACAGCACAAGCAGCAGAGGCACAAACTGCATGACGAGAAGGGACAACGTAGAACACGTCTCTGTCCTGGCACATTTTCGTGTGCGATACTTCCCTCCGGGTCTTCGGGCCTTGCGAAGCTCCGTGTACTGCGAGCGCTGCTACTCGCAGCTCAGAAGGACCGTGGAGCTAGCGGCGAATTCGGAGAGCTCTTCGCTGCACTGCGCCGCTCGCAAGCGGCTTCGTTCTTCGCCTTCTGCCGTCCGGCGAGAGCTGAACTCCGGCGGTCAGTTGCAGCTCTGCCCAACAGCGTGTTCTCAGTTCTGCGGGCAAGCACGCCCTCTTGCCTTGGCCCCGGGAGCAAAGTCCCGAGCGAGCACTCGACTCAGTGCAATGCACCCGGAAGGACGCTCTCGCTCGTCTTTCAAGGAGCGATTCCTAACAGCAGAAGCAGCAGAGGCACAAACTGCATGACGAGAAGGGACAACGTAGAACACGTCTCTGTCCTGGCACATTTTCGTGTGCGATACTTCCCTCCGGGTCTTCGGGCCTTGCGAAGCTCCGTGTACTGCGAGCGCTGCTACTCGCAGCTCAGAAGGACCGTGGAGCTAGCGGCGAATTCGGAGAGCTCTTCGCTGCACTGCGCCGCTCGCAAGCGGCTTCGTTCTTCGCCTTCTGCCGTCCGGCGAGAGCTGAACTCCGGCGGTCAGTTGCAGCTCTGCCCAACAGCGTGTTCTCAGTTCTGCGGGCAAGCACGCCCTCTTGCCTTGGCCCCGGGAGCAAAGTCCCGAGCGAGCACTCGACTCAGTGCAATGCACCCGGAAGGACGCTCTCGCTCGTCTTTCAAGGAGCGATTCCTAACAGCACAAGCAGCAGAGGCACAAACTGCATGACGAGAAGGGACAACGTAGAACACGTCTCTGTCCTGGCACATTTTCGTGTGCGAAACTTCCCTCCGGGTCTTCGGGCCTTGCGAAGCTCCGTGTACTGCGAGCGCTGCTACTCGCAGCTGAGAAGGACCGTGGAGCTAGCGGCGAATTCGGAGAGCTCTTCGCTGCACTGCGCCGCTCGCAAGCGGCTTCGTTCTTCGCCTTCTGCCGTCCGGCGAGAGCTGAACTCCGGCGGTCAGTTGCAGCTCTGCCCAACAGCGTGTTCTCAGTTCTGCGGGCAAGCACGCCCTCTTGCCTTGGCCCCGGGAGCAAAGTCCCGAGCGAGCACTCGACTCAGTGCAATGCACCCGGAAGGACGCTCTCGCTCGTCTTTCAAGGAGCGATTCCTAACAGCACAAGCAGCAGAGGCACAAACTGCATGACGAGAAGGGACAACGTAGAACACGTCTCTGTCCTGGCACATTTTCGTGTGCGATACTTCCCTCCGGGTCTTCGGGCCTTGCGAAGCTCCGTGTACTGCGAGCGCTGCTACTCGCAGCTGAGAAGGACCGTGGAGCTAGCGGCGAATTCGGAGAGCTCTTCGCTGCACTGCGCCGCTCGCAAGCGGCTTCGTTCTTCGCCTTCTGCCGTCCGGCGAGAGCTGAACTCCGGCGGTCAGTTGCAGCTCTGCCCAACAGCGTGTTCTCAGTTCTGCGGGCAAGCACGCCCTCTTGCCTTGGCCCCGGGAGCAAAGTCCCGAGCGAGCACTCGACTCAGTGCAATGCACCCGGAAGGACGCTCTCGCTCGTCTTTCAAGGAGCGATTCCTAACGGCACAAGCAGCAGAGGCACAAACTGCATGACGAGAAGGGACAACGTAGAACACGTCTCTGTCCTGGCACATTTTCGTGTGCCATACTTCCCTCCGGGTCTTCGGGCCTTGCGAAGCTCCGTGTACTGCGAGCGCTGCTACTCGCAGCTGAGAAGGACCGTGGAGCTAGCGGCGAATTCGGAGAGCTCTTCGCTGCACTGCGCCGCTCGCAAGCGGCTTCGTTCTTCGCCTTCTGCCGTCCGGCGACAGCTGAACTCCGGCGGTCAGTTGCAGCTCTGCCCAACAGCGTGTTCTCAGTTCTGCGGGCAAGCACGCCCTCTTGCCTTGGCCCCGAGAGCAAAGTCCCGAGCGAGCACTCGACTCAGTGCAATGCACCCGGAAGGACGCTCTCGCTCGTCTTTCAAGGAGCGATTCCTAACGGCACAAGCAGCAGAGGCACAAACTGCATGACGAGAAGGGACAACGTAGAACACGTCTCTGTCCTGGCACATTTTCGTGTGCGATACTT
>NW_028276262.1:0-30165 GCF_052056855.1 Sturnus vulgaris
TCAGCAGAGGCACAAACTGCATGACGAGAAGGGACAACGTAGAACACGTCTCTGTCCTGGCACATTTTCGTGTGCGATACTTCCCTCCGGGTCTTCGGGCCTTGCGAAGCTCCGTGTACTGCGAGCGCTGCTACTCGCAGCTGAGAAGGACCGTGGAGCTAGCGGCGAATTCGGAGAGCTCTTCGGCTGCACTGCGCCGCTCGCAAGCGGCTTCGTTCTTCGCCTTCTGCCGTCCGGCGACAGCTGAACTCCGGCGGTCAGTTGCAGCTCTGCCCAACAGCGTGTTCTCAGTTCTGCGGGCAAGCACGCCCTCTTGCCTTGGCCCCGAGAGCAAAGTCCCGAGCGAGCACTCGACTCAGTGCAATGCACCCGGAAGGACGCTCTCGCTCGTCTTTCAAGGAGCGATTCCTAACAGCAGAAGCAGCAGAGGCACAAACTGCATGACGAGAAGGGACAACGTAGAACACGTCTCTGTCCTGGCACATTTTCGTGTGCGATACTTCCCTCCGGGTCTTCGGGCCTTGCGAAGCTCCGTGTACTGCGAGCGCTGCTACTCGCAGCTCAGAAGGACCGTGGAGCTAGCGGCGAATTCGGAGAGCTCTTCGGCTGCACTGCGCCGCTCGCAAGCGGCTTCGTTCTTCGCCTTCTGCCGTCCGGCGAGAGCTGAACTCCGGCGGTCAGTTGCAGCTCTGCCCAACAGCGTGTTCTCAGTTCTGCGGGCAAGCACGCCCTCTTGCCTTGGCCCCGAGAGCAAAGTCCCGAGCGAGCACTCGACTCAGTGCAATGCACCCGGAAGGACGCTCTCGCTCGTCTTTCAAGGAGCGATTCCTAACAGCACAAGCAGCAGAGGCACAAACTGCATGACGAGAAGGGACAACGTAGAACACGTCTCTGTCCTGGCACATTTTCGTGTGCGATACTTCCCTCCGGGTCTTCGGGCCTTGCGAAGCTCCGTGTACTGCGAGCGCTGCTACTCGCAGCTGAGAAGGACCGTGGAGCTAGCGGCGAATTCGGAGAGCTCTTCGGCTGCACTGCGCCGCTCGCAAGCGGCTTCGTTCTTCGCCTTCTGCCGTCCGGCGAGAGCTGAACTCCGGCGGTCAGTTGCAGCTCTGCCCAACAGCGTGTTCTCAGTTCTGCGGGCAAGCACGCCCTCTTGCCTTGGCCCCGAGAGCAAAGTCCCGAGCGAGCACTCGACTCAGTGCAATGCACCCGGAAGGACTCTCGCTCGTCTTTCAAGGAGCGATTCCTAACAGCAGAAGCAGCAGAGGCACAAACTGCATGACGAGAAGGGACAACGTAGAACACGTCTCTGTCCTGGCACATTTTCGTGTGCGATACTTCCCTCCGGGTCTTCGGGCCTTGCGAAGCTCCGTGTACTGCGAGCGCTGCTACTCGCAGCTGAGAAGGACCGTGGAGCTAGCGGCGAATTCGGAGAGCTCTTCGCTGCACTGCGCCGCTCGCAAGCGGCTTCGTTCTTCGCCTTCTGCCGTCCGGCGACAGCTGAACTCCGGCGGTCAGTTGCAGCTCTGCCCAACAGCGTGTTCTCAGTTCTGCGGGCAAGCACGCCCTCTTGCCTTGGCCCCGGGAGCAAAGTCCCGAGCGAGCACTCGACTCAGTGCAATGCACCCGGAAGGACGCTCTCGCTCGTCTTTCAAGGAGCGATTCCTAACAGCACAAGCAGCAGAGGCACAAACTGCATGACGAGAAGGGACAACGTAGAACACGTCTCTGTCCTGGCACATTTTCGTGTGCGATACTTCCCTCCGGGTCTTCGGGCCTTGCGAAGCTCCGTGTACTGCGAGCGCTGCTACTCGCAGCTGAGAAGGACCGTGGAGCTAGCGGCGAATTCGGAGAGCTCTTCGCTGCACTGCGCCGCTCGCAAGCGGCTTCGTTCTTCGCCTTCTGCCGTCCGGCGAGAGCTGAACTCCGGCGGTCAGTTGCAGCTCTGCCCAACAGCGTGTTCTCAGTTCTGCGGGCAAGCACGCCCTCTTGCCTTGGCCCCGGGAGCAAAGTCCCGAGCGAGCACTCGACTCAGTGCAATGCACCCGGAAGGACGCTCTCGCTCGTCTTTCAAGGAGCGATTCCTAACAGCAGAAGCAGCAGAGGCACAAACTGCATGACGAGAAGGGACAACGTAGAACACGTCTCTGTCCTGGCACATTTTCGTGTGCGATACTTCCCTCCGGGTCTTCGGGCCTTGCGAAGCTCCGTGTACTGCGAGCGCTGCTACTCGCAGCTGAGAAGGACCGTGGAGCTAGCGGCGAATTCGGAGAGCTCTTCGCTGCACTGCGCCGCTCGCAAGCGGCTTCGTTCTTCGCCTTCTGCCGTCCGGCGACAGCTGAACTCCGGCGGTCAGTTGCAGCTCTGCCCAACAGCGTGTTCTCAGTTCTGCGGGCAAGCACGCCCTCTTGCCTTGGCCCCGAGAGCAAAGTCCCGAGCGAGCACTCGACTCAGTGCAATGCACCCGGAAGGACGCTCTCGCTCGTCTTTCAAGGAGCGATTCCTAACAGCACAAGCAGCAGAGGCACAAACTGCATGACGAGAAGGGACAACGTAGAACACGTCTCTGTCCTGGCACATTTCCGTGTGCCATACTTCCCTCCGGGTCTTCGGGCCTTGCGAAGCTCCGTGTACTGCGAGCGCTGCTACTCGCAGCTGAGAAGGACCGTGGAGCTAGCGGCGAATTCGGAGAGCTCTTCGCTGCACTGCGCCGCTCGCAAGCGGCTTCGTTCTTCGCCTTCTGCCGTCCGGCGAGAGCTGAACTCCGGCGGTCAGTTGCAGCTCTGCCCAACAGCGTGTTCTCAGTTCTGCGGGCAAGCACGCCCTCTTGCCTTGGCCCCGGGAGCAAAGTCCCGAGCGAGCACTCGACTCAGTGCAATGCACCCGGAAGGACGCTCTCGCTCGTCTTTCAAGGAGCGATTCCTAACAGCACAAGCAGCAGAGGCACAAACTGCATGACGAGAAGGGACAACGTAGAACACGTCTCTGTCCTGGCACATTTTCGTGTGCGATACTTCCCTCCGGGTCTTCGGGCCTTGCGAAGCTCCGTGTACTGCGAGCGCTGCTACTCGCAGCTGAGAAGGACCGTGGAGCTAGCGGCGAATTCGGAGAGCTCTTCGCTGCACTGCGCCGCTCGCAAGCGGCTTCGTTCTTCGCCTTCTGCCGTCCGGCGAGAGCTGAACTCCGGCGGTCAGTTGCAGCTCTGCCCAACAGCGTGTTCTCAGTTCTGCGGGCAAGCACGCCCTCTTGCCTTGGCCCCGGGAGCAAAGTCCCGAGCGAGCACTCGACTCAGTGCAATGCACCCGGAAGGACGCTCTCGCTCGTCTTTCAAGGAGCGATTCCTAACAGCACAAGCAGCAGAGGCACAAACTGCATGACGAGAAGGGACAACGTAGAACACGTCTCTGTCCTGGCACATTTCCGTGTGCGATACTTCCCTCCGGGTCTTCGGGCCTTGCGAAGCTCCGTGTACTGCGAGCGCTGCTACTCGCAGCTGAGAAGGACCGTGGAGCTAGCGGCGAATTCGGAGAGCTCTTCGCTGCACTGCGCCGCTCGCAAGCGGCTTCGTTCTTCGCCTTCTGCCGTCCGGCGAGAGCTGAACTCCGGCGGTCAGTTGCAGCTCTGCCCAACAGCGTGTTCTCAGTTCTGCGGGGCAAGCACGCCCTCTTGCCTTGGCCCCGGGAGCAAAGTCCCGAGCGAGCACTCGACTCAGTGCAATGCACCCGGAAGGACGCTCTCGCTCGTCTTTCAAGGAGCGATTCCTAACAGCACAAGCAGCAGAGGCACAAACTGCATGACGAGAAGGGACAACGTAGAACACGTCTCTGTCCTGGCACATTTTCGTGTGCGATACTTCCCTCCGGGTCTTCGGGCCTTGCGAAGCTCCGTGTACTGCGAGCGCTGCTACTCGCAGCTGAGAAGGACCGTGGAGCTAGCGGCGAATTCGGAGAGCTCTTCGCTGCACTGCGCCGCTCGCAAGCGGCTTCGTTCTTCGCCTTCTGCCGTCCGGCGACAGCTGAACTCCGGCGGTCAGTTGCAGCTCTGCCCAACAGCGTGTTCTCAGTTCTGCGGGCAAGCACGCCCTCTTGCCTTGGCCCCGGGAGCAAAGTCCCGAGCGAGCACTCGACTCAGTGCAATGCACCCGGAAGGACGCTCTCGCTCGTCTTTCAAGGAGCGATTCCTAACAGCACAAGCAGCAGAGGCACAAACTGCATGACGAGAAGGGACAACGTAGAACACGTCTCTGTCCTGGCACATTTTCGTGTGCGATACTTCCCTCCGGGTCTTCGGGCCTTGCGAAGCTCCGTGTACTGCGAGCGCTGCTACTCGCAGCTCAGAAGGACCGTGGAGCTAGCGGCGAATTCGGAGAGCTCTTCGCTGCACTGCGCCGCTCGCAAGCGGCTTCGTTCTTCGCCTTCTGCCGTCCGGCGACAGCTGAACTCCGGCGGTCAGTTGCAGCTCTGCCCAACAGCGTGTTCTCAGTTCTGCGGGCAAGCACGCCCTCTTGCCTTGGCCCCGAGAGCAAAGTCCCGAGCGAGCACTCGACTCAGTGCAATGCACCCGGAAGGACGCTCTCGCTCGTCTTTCAAGGAGCGATTCCTAACAGCACAAGCAGCAGAGGCACAAACTGCATGACGAGAAGGGACAACGTAGAACACGTCTCTGTCCTGGCACATTTTCGTGTGCGATACTTCCCTCCGGGTCTTCGGGCCTTGCGAAGCTCCGTGTACTGCGAGCGCTGCTACTCGCAGCTCAGAAGGACCGTGGAGCTAGCGGCGAATTCGGAGAGCTCTTCGCTGCACTGCGCCGCTCGCAAGCGGCTTCGTTCTTCGCCTTCTGCCGTCCGGCGACAGCTGAACTCCGGCGGTCAGTTGCAGCTCTGCCCAACAGCGTGTTCTCAGTTCTGCGGGCAAGCACGCCCTCTTGCCTTGGCCCCGAGAGCAAAGTCCCGAGCGAGCACTCGACTCAGTGCAATGCACCCGGAAGGACGCTCTCGCTCGTCTTTCAAGGAGCGATTCCTAACAGCACAAGCAGCAGAGGCACAAACTGCATGACGAGAAGGGACAACGTAGAACACGTCTCTGTCCTGGCACATTTCCGTGTGCCATACTTCCCTCCGGGTCTTCGGGCCTTGCGAAGCTCCGTGTACTGCGAGCGCTGCTACTCGCAGCTGAGAAGGACCGTGGAGCTAGCGGCGAATTCGGAGAGCTCTTCGCTGCACTGCGCCGCTCGCAAGCGGCTTCGTTCTTCGCCTTCTGCCGTCCGGCGACAGCTGAACTCCGGCGGTCAGTTGCAGCTCTGCCCAACAGCGTGTTCTCAGTTCTGCGGGCAAGCACGCCCTCTTGCCTTGGCCCCGGGAGCAAAGTCCCGAGCGAGCACTCGACTCAGTGCAATGCACCCGGAAGGACGCTCTCGCTCGTCTTTCAAGGAGCGATTCCTAACAGCACAAGCAGCAGAGGCACAAACTGCATGACGAGAAGGGACAACGTAGAACACGTCTCTGTCCTGGCACATTTCCGTGTGCCATACTTCCCTCCGGGTCTTCGGGCCTTGCGAAGCTCCGTGTACTGCGAGCGCTGCTACTCGCAGCTGAGAAGGACCGTGGAGCTAGCGGCGAATTCGGAGAGCTCTTCGCTGCACTGCGCCGCTCGCAAGCGGCTTCGTTCTTCGCCTTCTGCCGTCCGGCGAGAGCTGAACTCCGGCGGTCAGTTGCAGCTCTGCCCAACAGCGTGTTCTCAGTTCTGCGGGCAAGCACGCCCTCTTGCCTTGGCCCCGGGAGCAAAGTCCCGAGCGAGCACTCGACTCAGTGCAATGCACCCGGAAGGACGCTCTCGCTCGTCTTTCAAGGAGCGATTCCTAACAGCACAAGCAGCAGAGGCACAAACTGCATGACGAGAAGGGACAACGTAGAACACGTCTCTGTCCTGGCACATTTTCGTGTGCGAAACTTCCCTCCGGGTCTTCGGGCCTTGCGAAGCTCCGTGTACTGCGAGCGCTGCTACTCGCAGCTGAGAAGGACCGTGGAGCTAGCGGCGAATTCGGAGAGCTCTTCGCTGCACTGCGCCGCTCGCAAGCGGCTTCGTTCTTCGCCTTCTGCCGTCCGGCGAGAGCTGAACTCCGGCGGTCAGTTGCAGCTCTGCCCAACAGCGTGTTCTCAGTTCTGCGGGCAAGCACGCCCTCTTGCCTTGGCCCCGGGAGCAAAGTCCCGAGCGAGCACTCGACTCAGTGCAATGCACCCGGAAGGACGCTCTCGCTCGTCTTTCAAGGAGCGATTCCTAACAGCACAAGCAGCAGAGGCACAAACTGCATGACGAGAAGGGACAACGTAGAACACGTCTCTGTCCTGGCACATTTTCGTGTGCGAAACTTCCCTCCGGGTCTTCGGGCCTTGCGAAGCTCCGTGTACTGCGAGCGCTGCTACTCGCAGCTGAGAAGGGACCGTGGAGCTAGCGGCGAATTCGGAGAGCTCTTCGCTGCACTGCGCCGCTCGCAAGCGGCTTCGTTCTTCGCCTTCTGCCGTCCGGCGAGAGCTGAACTCCGGCGGTCAGTTGCAGCTCTGCCCAACAGCGTGTTCTCAGTTCTGCGGGCAAGCACGCCCTCTTGCCTTGGCCCCGGGAGCAAAGTCCCGAGCGAGCACTCGACTCAGTGCAATGCACCCGGAAGGACGCTCTCGCTCGTCTTTCAAGGAGCGATTCCTAACAGCACAAGCAGCAGAGGCACAAACTGCATGACGAGAAGGGACAACGTAGAACACGTCTCTGTCCTGGCACATTTTCGTGTGCGATACTTCCCTCCGGGTCTTCGGGCCTTGCGAAGCTCCGTGTACTGCGAGCGCTGCTACTCGCAGCTGAGAAGGACCGTGGAGCTAGCGGCGAATTCGGAGAGCTCTTCGCTGCACTGCGCCGCTCGCAAGCGGCTTCGTTCTTCGCCTTCTGCCGTCCGGCGACAGCTGAACTCCGGCGGTCAGTTGCAGCTCTGCCCAACAGCGTGTTCTCAGTTCTGCGGGCAAGCACGCCCTCTTGCCTTGGCCCCGAGAGCAAAGTCCCGAGCGAGCACTCGACTCAGTGCAATGCACCCGGAAGGACGCTCTCGCTCGTCTTTCAAGGAGCGATTCCTAACAGCACAAGCAGCAGAGGCACAAACTGCATGACGAGAAGGGACAACGTAGAACACGTCTCTGTCCTGGCACATTTCCGTGTGCCATACTTCCCTCCGGGTCTTCGGGCCTTGCGAAGCTCCGTGTACTGCGAGCGCTGCTACTCGCAGCTGAGAAGGACCGTGGAGCTAGCGGCGAATTCGGAGAGCTCTTCGCTGCACTGCGCCGCTCGCAAGCGGCTTCGTTCTTCGCCTTCTGCCGTCCGGCGACAGCTGAACTCCGGCGGTCAGTTGCAGCTCTGCCCAACAGCGTGTTCTCAGTTCTGCGGGCAAGCACGCCCTCTTGCCTTGGCCCCGGGAGCAAAGTCCCGAGCGAGCACTCGACTCAGTGCAATGCACCCGGAAGGACGCTCTCGCTCGTCTTTCAAGGAGCGATTCCTAACAGCACAAGCAGCAGAGGCACAAACTGCATGACGAGAAGGGACAACGTAGAACACGTCTCTGTCCTGGCACATTTCCGTGTGCCATACTTCCCTCCGGGTCTTCGGGCCTTGCGAAGCTCCGTGTACTGCGAGCGCTGCTACTCGCAGCTGAGAAGGACCGTGGAGCTAGCGGCGAATTCGGAGAGCTCTTCGCTGCACTGCGCCGCTCGCAAGCGGCTTCGTTCTTCGCCTTCTGCCGTCCGGCGACAGCTGAACTCCGGCGGTCAGTTGCAGCTCTGCCCAACAGCGTGTTCTCAGTTCTGCGGGCAAGCACGCCCTCTTGCCTTGGCCCCGGGAGCAAAGTCCCGAGCGAGCACTCGACTCAGTGCAATGCACCCGGAAGGACGCTCTCGCTCGTCTTTCAAGGAGCGATTCCTAACAGCACAAGCAGCAGAGGCACAAACTGCATGACGAGAAGGGACAACGTAGAACACGTCTCTGTCCTGGCACATTTTCGTGTGCGATACTTCCCTCCGGGTCTTCGGGCCTTGCGAAGCTCCGTGTACTGCGAGCGCTGCTACTCGCAGCTCAGAAGGACCGTGGAGCTAGCGGCGAATTCGGAGAGCTCTTCGCTGCACTGCGCCGCTCGCAAGCGGCTTCGTTCTTCGCCTTCTGCCGTCCGGCGAGAGCTGAACTCCGGCGGTCAGTTGCAGCTCTGCCCAACAGCGTGTTCTCAGTTCTGCGGGCAAGCACGCCCTCTTGCCTTGGCCCCGGGAGCAAAGTCCCGAGCGAGCACTCGACTCAGTGCAATGCACCCGGAAGGACGCTCTCGCTCGTCTTTCAAGGAGCGATTCCTAACAGCACAAGCAGCAGAGGCACAAACTGCATGACGAGAAGGGACAACGTAGAACACGTCTCTGTCCTGGCACATTTTCGTGTGCGATACTTCCCTCCGGGTCTTCGGGCCTTGCGAAGCTCCGTGTACTGCGAGCGCTGCTACTCGCAGCTCAGAAGGACCGTGGAGCTAGCGGCGAATTCTGAGAGCTCTTCGCTGCACTGCGCCGCTCGCAAGCGGCTTCGTTCTTCGCCTTCTGCCGTCCGGCGACAGCTGAACTCCGGCGGTCAGTTGCAGCTCTGCCCAACAGCGTGTTCTCAGTTCTGCGGGCAAGCACGCCCTCTTGCCTTGGCCCCGGGAGCAAAGTCCCGAGCGAGCACTCGACTCAGTGCAATGCACCCGGAAGGACGCTCTCGCTCGTCTTTCAAGGAGCGATTCCTAACAGCACAAGCAGCAGAGGCACAAACTGCATGACGAGAAGGGACAACGTAGAACACGTCTCTGTCCTGGCACATTTTCGTGTGCGATACTTCCCTCCGGGTCTTCGGGCCTTGCGAAGCTCCGTGTACTGCGAGCGCTGCTACTCGCAGCTCAGAAGGACCGTGGAGCTAGCGGCGAATTCTGAGAGCTCTTCGCTGCACTGCGCCGCTCGCAAGCGGCTTCGTTCTTCGCCTTCTGCCGTCCGGCGAGAGCTGAACTCCGGCGGTCAGTTGCAGCTCTGCCCAACAGCGTGTTCTCAGTTCTGCGGGCAAGCACGCCCTCTTGCCTTGGCCCCGAGAGCAAAGTCCCGAGCGAGCACTCGACTCAGTGCAATGCACCCGGAAGGACGCTCTCGCTCGTCTTTCAAGGAGCGATTCCTAACAGCACAAGCAGCAGAGGCACAAACTGCATGACGAGAAGGGACAACGTAGAACACGTCTCTGTCCTGGCACATTTTCGTGTGCGAAACTTCCCTCCGGGTCTTCGGGCCTTGCGAAGCTCCGTGTACTGCGAGCGCTGCTACTCGCAGCTCAGAAGGACCGTGGAGCTAGCGGCGAATTCGGAGAGCTCTTCGCTGCACTGCGCCGCTCGCAAGCGGCTTCGTTCTTCGCCTTCTGCCGTCCGGCGACAGCTGAACTCCGGCGGTCAGTTGCAGCTCTGCCCAACAGCGTGTTCTCAGTTCTGCGGGCAAGCACGCCCTCTTGCCTTGGCCCCGGGAGCAAAGTCCCGAGCGAGCACTCGACTCAGTGCAATGCACCCGGAAGGACGCTCTCGCTCGTCTTTCAAGGAGCGATTCCTAACAGCACAAGCAGCAGAGGCACAAACTGCATGACGAGAAGGGACAACGTAGAACACGTCTCTGTCCTGGCACATTTTCGTGTGCGATACTTCCCTCCGGGTCTTCGGGCCTTGCGAAGCTCCGTGTACTGCGAGCGCTGCTACTCGCAGCTGAGAAGGACCGTGGAGCTAGCGGCGAATTCGGAGAGCTCTTCGCTGCACTGCGCCGCTCGCAAGCGGCTTCGTTCTTCGCCTTCTGCCGTCCGGCGACAGCTGAACTCCGGCGGTCAGTTGCAGCTCTGCCCAACAGCGTGTTCTCAGTTCTGCGGGCAAGCACGCCCTCTTGCCTTGGCCCCGAGAGCAAAGTCCCGAGCGAGCACTCGACTCAGTGCAATGCACCCGGAAGGACGCTCTCGCTCGTCTTTCAAGGAGCGATTCCTAACAGCACAAGCAGCAGAGGCACAAACTGCATGACGAGAAGGGACAACGTAGAACACGTCTCTGTCCTGGCACATTTTCGTGTGCGATACTTCCCTCCGGGTCTTCGGGCCTTGCGAAGCTCCGTGTACTGCGAGCGCTGCTACTCGCAGCTGAGAAGGACCGTGGAGCTAGCGGCGAATTCGGAGAGCTCTTCGCTGCACTGCGCCGCTCGCAAGCGGCTTCGTTCTTCGCCTTCTGCCGTCCGGCGACAGCTGAACTCCGGCGGTCAGTTGCAGCTCTGCCCAACAGCGTGTTCTCAGTTCTGCGGGCAAGCACGCCCTCTTGCCTTGGCCCCGAGAGCAAAGTCCCGAGCGAGCACTCGACTCAGTGCAATGCACCCGGAAGGACGCTCTCGCTCGTCTTTCAAGGAGCGATTCCTAACAGCACAAGCAGCAGAGGCACAAACTGCATGACGAGAAGGGACAACGTAGAACACGTCTCTGTCCTGGCACATTTCCGTGTGCCATACTTCCCTCCGGGTCTTCGGGCCTTGCGAAGCTCCGTGTACTGCGAGCGCTGCTACTCGCAGCTGAGAAGGACCGTGGAGCTAGCGGCGAATTCGGAGAGCTCTTCGCTGCACTGCGCCGCTCGCAAGCGGCTTCGTTCTTCGCCTTCTGCCGTCCGGCGACAGCTGAACTCCGGCGGTCAGTTGCAGCTCTGCCCAACAGCGTGTTCTCAGTTCTGCGGGCAAGCACGCCCTCTTGCCTTGGCCCCGGGAGCAAAGTCCCGAGCGAGCACTCGACTCAGTGCAATGCACCCGGAAGGACGCTCTCGCTCGTCTTTCAAGGAGCGATTCCTAACAGCACAAGCAGCAGAGGCACAAACTGCATGACGAGAAGGGACAACGTAGAACACGTCTCTGTCCTGGCACATTTCCGTGTGCCATACTTCCCTCCGGGTCTTCGGGCCTTGCGAAGCTCCGTGTACTGCGAGCGCTGCTACTCGCAGCTGAGAAGGACCGTGGAGCTAGCGGCGAATTCGGAGAGCTCTTCGCTGCACTGCGCCGCTCGCAAGCGGCTTCGTTCTTCGCCTTCTGCCGTCCGGCGAGAGCTGAACTCCGGCGGTCAGTTGCAGCTCTGCCCAACAGCGTGTTCTCAGTTCTGCGGGCAAGCACGCCCTCTTGCCTTGGCCCCGGGAGCAAAGTCCCGAGCGAGCACTCGACTCAGTGCAATGCACCCGGAAGGACGCTCTCGCTCGTCTTTCAAGGAGCGATTCCTAACAGCACAAGCAGCAGAGGCACAAACTGCATGACGAGAAGGGACAACGTAGAACACGTCTCTGTCCTGGCACATTTTCGTGTGCGAAACTTCCCTCCGGGTCTTCGGGCCTTGCGAAGCTCCGTGTACTGCGAGCGCTGCTACTCGCAGCTGAGAAGGACCGTGGAGCTAGCGGCGAATTCGGAGAGCTCTTCGCTGCACTGCGCCGCTCGCAAGCGGCTTCGTTCTTCGCCTTCTGCCGTCCGGCGAGAGCTGAACTCCGGCGGTCAGTTGCAGCTCTGCCCAACAGCGTGTTCTCAGTTCTGCGGGCAAGCACGCCCTCTTGCCTTGGCCCCGGGAGCAAAGTCCCGAGCGAGCACTCGACTCAGTGCAATGCACCCGGAAGGACGCTCTCGCTCGTCTTTCAAGGAGCGATTCCTAACAGCACAAGCAGCAGAGGCACAAACTGCATGACGAGAAGGGACAACGTAGAACACGTCTCTGTCCTGGCACATTTTCGTGTTCGAAACTTCCCTCCGGGTCTTCGGGCCTTGCGAAGCTCCGTGTACTGCGAGCGCTGCTACTCGCAGCTGAGAAGGACCGTGGAGCTAGCGGCGAATTCGGAGAGCTCTTCGCTGCACTGCGCCGCTCGCACGCGGCTTCGTTCTTCGCCTTCTGCCGTTCCGGCGAGAGCTGAACTCCGGCGGTCAGTTGCAGCTCTGCCCAACAGCGTGTTCTCAGTTCTGCGGGCAAGCACGCCCTCTTGCTTGGCCCCGGGAGCAAAGTCCCGAGCGAGCACTCGACTCAGTGCAATGCACCCGGAAGGACGCTCTCGCTCGTCTTTCAAGGAGCGATTCCTAACAGCACAAGCAGCAGAGGCACAAACTGCATGACGAGAAGGGACAACGTAGAACACGTCTCTGTCCTGGCACATTTTCGTGTGCGATACTTCCCTCCGGGTCTTCGGGCCTTGCGAAGCTCCGTGTACTGCGAGCGCTGCTACTCGCAGCTGAGAAGGACCGTGGAGCTAGCGGCGAATTCGGAGAGCTCTTCGCTGCACTGCGCCGCTCGCAAGCGGCTTCGTTCTTCGCCTTCTGCCGTCCGGCGACAGCTGAACTCCGGCGGTCAGTTGCAGCTCTGCCCAACAGCGTGTTCTCAGTTCTGCGGGCAAGCACGCCCTCTTGCCTTGGCCCCGAGAGCAAAGTCCCGAGCGAGCACTCGACTCAGTGCAATGCACCCGGAAGGACGCTCTCAGCTCGTCTTTCAAGGAGCGATTCCTAACAGCACAAGCAGCAGAGGCACAACTGCATGACGAGAAGGGACAACGTAGAACACGTCTCTGTCCTGGCACATTTCCGTGTGCCATACTTCCTCCGGGTCTTCGGGCCTTTCCGGGTCTTCGGGCCTTGCGAAGCTCCGTGTACTGCGAGCGCTGCTACTCGCAGCTGAGAAGGACCGTGGAGCTAGCGGCGAATTCGGAGAGCTCTTCGCTGCACTGCGCCGCTCGCAAGCGGCTTCGTTCTTCGCCTTCTGCCGTCGGCGACAGCTGAACTCCGGCGGTCAGTTGCAGCTCTGCCCAACAGCGTGTTCTCAGTTCTGCGGGCAAGCACGCCCTCTTGCTTGGCCCCGGGAGCAAAGTCCCGAGCGAGCACTCGACTCAGTGCAATGCACCCGAAAGGACGCTCTCGCTCGTCTTTCAAGGAGCGATTCCTAACAGCACAAGCAGCAGAGGCACAAACTGACATGACGAGAAGGGACAACGTAGAACACGTCTCTGTCCTGGCACATTTCCGTTGTGCCATACATCCCTCCGGGTCTTCGGGCCTTGCGAAGCTCCGTGTACTGCGAGCGCTGCTACTCGCAGCTGAGAAGGACCGTGGAGCTAGCGGCGAATTCGGAGAGCTCTTCGCTGCACTGCGCCGCTCGCAAGCGGCTTCGTTCTTCGCCTTCTGCCGTCCGGCGAGAGCTGACTCCGGCGGTCAGTTGCAGCTCTGCCCAACAGCGTGTTCTCAGTTCTGCGGGCAAGCACGCCCTCTTGCCTTGGCCCCGGGAGCAAAGTCCCGAGCGAGCACTCGACTCAGTGCAATGCACCCGGAAGGACGCTCTCGCTCGTCTTTCAAGGAGCGATTCCTAACAGCACAAGCAGCAGAGGCACAAACTGCATGACGAGAAGGGACAACGTAGAACACGTCTCTGTCCTGGCACATTTCGTGTGCGATACTTCCCTCCGGGTCTTCGGGCCTTGCGAAGCTCCGTGTACTGCGAGCGCTGCTACTCGCAGCTCAGAAGGACCGTGGAGCTAGCGGCGAATTCGGAGAGCTCTTCGCTGCACTGCGCCGCTCGCAAGCGGCTTCGTTCTTCGCCTTCTGCCGTCCGGCGAGAGCTGAACTCCGGCGGTCAGTTGCAGCTCTGCCCAACAGCGTGTTCTCAGTTCTGCGGGCAAGCACGCCCTCTTGCCTTGGCCCGGGAGCAAAGTCCCGAGCGAGCACTCGACTCAGTGCAATGCACCCGGAAGGACGCTCTCGCTCGTCTTTCAAGGAGCGATTCCTAACAGCACAAGCAGCAGAGGCACAAACTGCATGACGAGAGGGACAACGTAGAACACGTCTCTGTCCTGGCACATTTCGTGTGCGATTCCCTCGGGTCTTCGGCCTTGCGAAGCTCCGTGTACTGCGAGCGCTGCTACTCGCAGCTCAGAAGGACCGTGGAGCTAGCGGCGAATTCGGAGAGCTCTTCGCTGCACTGCGCCGCTCGCAAGCGGCTTCGTTCTTCGCCTTCTGCCGTCCGGCGAGAGCTGAACTCCGGCGGTCAGTTGCAGCTCTGCCCAACAGCGTGTTCTCAGTTCTGCGGGCAAGCACGCCCTCTTGCCTTGGCCCCGAGAGCAAAGTCCCGAGCGAGCACTCGACTCAGTGCAATGCACCCGGAAGGACGCTCTCGCTCGTCTTTCAAGGAGCGATTCCTAACAGCACAAGCAGCAGAGGCACAAACTGCATGACGAGAAGGGACAACGTAGAACACGTCTCTGTCCTGGCACATTTCCGTGTGCCATACTTCCCTCCGGGTCTTCGGGCCTTGCGAAGCTCCGTGTACTGCGAGCGCTGCTACTCGCAGCTCAGAAGGACCGTGGAGCTAGCGGCGAATTCGGAGAGCTCTTCGCTGCACTGCGCCGCTCGCAAGCGCTTCGTTCTTCGCCTTCTGCCGTCCGGCGACAGCTGAACTCCGGCGGTCAGTTGCAGCTCTGCCCAACAGCGTGTTCTCAGTTCTGCGGGCAAGCACGCCCTCTTGCCTTGGCCCCGGGAGCAAAGTCCCGAGCGAGCACTCGACTCAGTGCAATGCACCCGGAAGGACGCTCTCGCTCGTCTTTCAAGGAGCGATTCCTAACAGCACAAGCAGCAGAGGCACAAACTGCATGACGAGAAGGGACAACGTAGAACACGTCTCTGTCCTGGCACATTTTCGTGTGCGATACTTCCTCCGGGTCTTCGGGCCTTGCGAAGCTCCGTGTACTGCGAGCGCTGCTACTCGCAGCTGAGAAGGACCGTGGAGCTAGCGGCGAATTCGGAGAGCTCTTCGCTGCACTGCGCCGCTCGCAAGCGGCTTCGTTCTTCGCCTTCTGCCGTCCGGCGAGAGCTGAACTCCGGCGGTCAGTTGCAGCTCTGCCCAACAGCGTGTTCTCAGTTCTGCGGGCAAGCACGCCCTCTTGCCTTGGCCCCGAGAGCAAAGTCCCGAGCGAGCACTCGACTCAGTGCAATGCACCCGGAAGGACGCTCTCGCTCGTCTTTCAAGGAGCGATTCCTAACAGCAGAAGCAGCAGAGGCACAAACTGCATGACGAGAAGGGACAACGTAGAACACGTCTCTGTCCTGGCACATTTTCGTGTGCGATACTTCCCTCCGGGTCTTCGGGCCTTGCGAAGCTCCGTGTACTGCGAGCGCTGCTACTCGCAGCTGAGAAGGACCGTGGAGCTAGCGGCGAATTCGGAGAGCTCTTCGCTGCACTGCGCCGCTCGCAAGCGGCTTCGTTCTTCGCCTTCTGCCGTCCGGCGACAGCTGAACTCCGGCGGTCAGTTGCAGCTCTGCCCAACAGCGTGTTCTCAGTTCTGCGGGCAAGCACGCCCTCTTGCCTTGGCCCGAGAGCAAAGTCCCGAGCGAGCACTCGACTCAGTGCAATGCACCCGGAAGGACGCTCTCGCTCGTCTTTCAAGGAGCGATTCCTAACAGCACAAGCAGCAGAGGCACAAACTGCATGACGAGAAGGGACAACGTAGAACACGTCTCTGTCCTGGCACATTTCCGTGTGCCATACTTCCCTCCGGGTCTTCGGGCCTTGCGAAGCTCCGTGTACTGCGAGCGCTGCTACTCGCAGCTCAGAAGGACCGTGGAGCTAGCGGCGAATTCGGAGAGCTCTTCGCTGCACTGCGCCGCTCGCAAGCGGCTTCGTTCTTCGCCTTCTGCCGTCCGGCGACAGCTGAACTCCGGCGGTCAGTTGCAGCTCTGCCCAACAGCGTGTTCTCAGTTCTGCGGGCAAGCACGCCCTCTTGCCTTGGCCCCGGGAGCAAAGTCCCGAGCGAGCACTCGACTCAGTGCAATGCACCCGGAAGGACGCTCTCGCTCGTCTTTCAAGGAGCGATTCCTAACAGCACAAGCAGCAGAGGCACAAACTGCATGACGAGAAGGGACAACGTAGAACACGTCTCTGTCCTGGCACATTTTCGTGTGCGATACTTCCCTCCGGGTCTTCGGGCCTTGCGAAGCTCCGTGTACTGCGAGCGCTGCTACTCGCAGCTCAGAAGGACCGTGGAGCTAGCGGCGAATTCGGAGAGCTCTTCGCTGCACTGCGCCGCTCGCAAGCGGCTTCGTTCTTCGCCTTCTGCCGTCCGGCGAGAGCTGAACTCCGGCGGTCAGTTGCAGCTCTGCCCAACAGCGTGTCTCAGTTCTGCGGGCAAGCACGCCCTCTTGCCTTGGCCCCGAGAGCAAAGTCCCGAGCGAGCACTCGACTCAGTGCAATGCACCCGGAAGGACGCTCTCGCTCGTCTTTCAAGGAGCGATTCCTAACAGCACAAGCAGCAGAGGCACAAACTGCATGACGAGAAGGGACAACGTAGAACACGTCTCTGTCCTGGCACATTTCCGTGTGCCATACTTCCCTCCGGGTCTTCGGGCCTTGCGAAGCTCCGTGTACTGCGAGCGCTGCTACTCGCAGCTCAGAAGGACCGTGGAGCTAGCGGCGAATTCGGAGAGCTCTTCGCTGCACTGCGCCGCTCGCAAGCGGCTTCGTTCTTCGCCTTCTGCCGTCCGGCGACAGCTGAACTCCGGCGGTCAGTTGCAGCTCTGCCCAACAGCGTGTTCTCAGTTCTGCGGGCAAGCACGCCCTCTTGCCTTGGCCCCGGAGCAAAGTCCCGAGCGAGCACTCGACTCAGTGCAATGCACCCGGAAGGACGCTCTCGCTCGTCTTTCAAGGAGCGATTCCTAACAGCACAAGCAGCAGAGGCACAAACTGCATGACGAGAAGGACAACGTAGAACACGTCTCTGTCCTGGCACATTTTCGTGTGCGATACTTCCCTCCGGGTCTTCGGGCCTTGCGAAGCTCCGTGTACTGCGAGCGCTGCTACTCGCAGCTGAGAAGGACCGTGGAGCTAGCGGCGAATTCGGAGAGCTCTTCGCTGCACTGCGCCGCTCGCAAGCGGCTTCGTTCTTCGCCTTCTGCCGTCCGGCGAGAGCTGAACTCCGGCGGTCAGTTGCAGCTCTGCCCAACAGCGTGTTCTCAGTTCTGCGGGCAAGCACGCCCTCTTGCCTTGGCCCCGAGAGCAAAGTCCCGAGCGAGCACTCGACTCAGTGCAATGCACCCGAAGGACGCTCTCGCTCGTCTTTCAAGGAGCGATTCCTAACAGCAGAAGCAGCAGAGGCACAAACTGCATGACGAGAAGGGACAACGTAGAACACGTCTCTGTCCTGGCACATTTTCGTGTGCGATACTTCCCTCCGGGTCTTCGGGCCTTGCGAAGCTCCGTGTACTGCGAGCGCTGCTACTCGCAGCTGAGAAGGACCGTGGAGCTAGCGGCGAATTCGGAGAGCTCTTCGCTGCACTGCGCCGCTCGCAAGCGGCTTCGTTCTTCGCCTTCTGCCGTCCGGCGACAGCTGAACTCGGCGGTCAGTTGCAGCTCTGCCCAACAGCGTGTTCTCAGTTCTGCGGGCAAGCACGCCCTCTTGCCTTGGCCCCGAGAGCAAAGTCCCGAGCGAGCACTCGACTCAGTGCAATGCACCCGGAAGGACGCTCTCGCTCGTCTTTCAAGGAGCGATTCCTACAGCACAAGCAGCAGAGGCACAAACTGCATGACGAGAAGGGACAACGTAGAACACGTCTCTGTCCTGGCACATTTCCGTGTGCCATACTTCCTCCGGGTCTTCGGGCCTTGCGAAGCTCCGTGTACTGCGAGCGCTGCTACTCGCAGCTCAGAAGGACCGTGGAGCTAGCGGCGAATTCGGAGAGCTCTTCGCTGCACTGCGCCGCTCGCAAGCGGCTTCGTTCTTCGCCTTCTGCCGTCCGGCGACAGCTGAACTCCGGCGGTCAGTTGCAGCTCTGCCCAACAGCGTGTTCTCAGTTCTGCGGGCAAGCACGCCCTCTTGCCTTGGCCCCGGAGCAAAGTCCCGAGCGAGCACTCGACTCAGTGCAATGCACCCGGAAGGACGCTCTCGCTCGTCTTTCAAGGAGCGATTCCTAACAGCACAAGCAGCAGAGGCACAAACTGCATGACGAGAAGGGACAACGTAGAACACGTCTCTGTCCTGGCACATTTCCGTGTGCCATACTTCCCTCCGGGTCTTCGGGCCTTGCGAAGCTCCGTGTACTGCGAGCGCTGCTACTCGCAGCTCAGAAGGACCGTGGAGCTAGCGGCGAATTCGGAGAGCTCTTCGCTGCACTGCGCCGCTCGCAAGCGGCTCGTTCTTCGCCTTCTGCCGTCCGGCGACAGCTGAACTCCGGCGGTCAGTTGCAGCTCTGCCCAACAGCGAGTGTTCTCAGTTCTGCGGGCAAGCACGCCCTCTTGCCTTGGCCCCGGGAGCAAAGTCCCGAGCGAGCACTCGACTCAGTGCAATGCACCCGGAAGGACGCTCTCGCTCGTCTTTCAAGGAGCGATTCCTAACAGCACAAGCAGCAGAGGCACAAACTGCATGACGAGAAGGGACAACGTAGAACACGTCTCTGTCCTGGCACATTTTCGTGTGCGATACTTCCCTCCGGGTCTTCGGGCCTTGCGAAGCTCCGTGTACTGCGAGCGCTGCTACTCGCAGCTCAGAAGGACCGTGGAGCTAGCGGCGAATTCGGAGAGCTCTTCGCTGCACTGCGCCGCTCGCAAGCGGCTTCGTTCTTCGCCTTCTGCCGTCCGGCGAGAGCTGAACTCCGGCGGTCAGTTGCAGCTCTGCCCAACAGCGTGTTCTCAGTTCTGCGGGCAAGCACGCCCTCTTGCCTTGGCCCCGGGAGCAAAGTCCCGAGCGAGCACTCGACTCAGTGCAATGCACCCGGAAGGACGCTCTCGCTCGTCTTTCAAGGAGCGATTCCTAACAGCACAAGCAGCAGAGGCACAAACTGCATGACGAGAAGGGACAACGTAGAACACGTCTCTGTCCTGGCACATTTTCGTGTGCGATACTTCCCTCCGGGTCTTCGGGCCTTGCGAAGCTCCGTGTACTGCGAGCGCTGCTACTCGCAGCTCAGAAGGACCGTGGAGCTAGCGGCGAATTCTGAGAGCTCTTCGCTGCACTGCGCCGCTCGCAAGCGGCTTCGTTCTTCGCCTTCTGCCGTCCGGCGAGAGCTGAACTCCGGCGGTCAGTTGCAGCTCTGCCCAACAGCGTGTTCTCAGTTCTGCGGGCAAGCACGCCCTCTTGCCTTGGCCCCGGGAGCAAAGTCCCGAGCGAGCACTCGACTCAGTGCAATGCACCCGGAAGGACGCTCTCGCTCGTCTTTCAAGGAGCGATTCCTAACAGCACAAGCAGCAGAGGCACAAACTGCATGACGAGAAGGGACACGTAGAACACGTCTCTGTCCTGGCACATTTTCGTGTGCGATACTTCCCTCCGGGTCTTCGGGCCTTGCGAAGCTCCGTGTACTGCGAGCGCTGCTACTCGCAGCTCAGAAGGACCGTGGAGCTAGCGGCGAATTCTGAGAGCTCTTCGCTGCACTGCGCCGCTCGCAAGCGGCTTCGTTCTTCGCCTTCTGCCGTCCGGCGACAGCTGAACTCCGGCGGTCAGTTGCAGCTTCTGCCCAACAGCGTGTTCTCAGTTCTGCGGGCAAGCACGCCCTCTTGCCTTGGCCCCGAGAGCAAAGTCTCCGAGCGAGCACTCGACTCAGTGCAATGCACCCGGAAGGACGCTCTCGCTCGTCTTTCAAGGAGCGATTCCTAACAGCACAAGCAGCAGAGGCAAAAACTGCATGACGAGAAGGGACACGTAGAACACGTCTCTGTCCTGGCACATTTTCGTGTGCGATACTTCCCTCCGGGTCTTCGGGCCTTGCGAAGCTCCGTGTACTGCGAGCAGCTGCTACTCGCAGCTGAGAAGGACCGTGGAGCTAGCGGCGAATTCGGAGAGCTCTTCGCTGCACTGCGCCGCTCGCAAGCGGCTTCGTTCTTCGCCTTCTGCCGTCCGGCGACAGCTGAACTCCGGCGGTCAGTTGCAGCTCTGCCCAACAGCGTGTTCTCAGTTCTGCGGGCAAGCACGCCCTCTTGCCTTGGCCCCGAGAGCAAAGTCCCGAGCGAGCACTCGACTCAGTGCAATGCACCCGGAAGGACGCTCTCGCTCGTCTTTCAAGGAGCGATTCCTAACAGCAGAAGCAGCAGAGGCACAAACTGCATGACGAGAAGGGACAACGTAGAACACGTCTCTGTCCTGGCACATTTTCGTGTGCGATACTTCCCTCCGGGTCTTCGGGCCTTGCGAAGCTCCGTGTACTGCGAGCGCTGCTACTCGCAGCTGAGAAGGACCGTGGAGCTAGCGGCGAATTCGGAGAGCTCTTCGCTGCACTGCGCCGCTCGCAAGCGGCTTCGTTCTTCGCCTTCTGCCGTCGGCGACAGCTGAACTCCGGCGGTCAGTTGCAGCTCTGCCCAACAGCGTGTTCTCAGTTCTGCGGGCAAGCACGCCCTCTTGCCTTGGCCCCGAGAGCAAAGTCCCGAGCGAGCACTCGACTCAGTGCAATGCACCCGGAAGGACGCTCTCGCTCGTCTTTCAAGGAGCGATTCCTAACAGCACAAGCAGCAGAGGCACAAACTGCATGACGAGAAGGGACAACGTAGAACACGTCTCTGTCCTGGCACATTTTCGTGTGCGAAACTTCCCTCCGGGTCTTCGGGCCTTGCGAAGCTCCGTGTACTGCGAGCGCTGCTACTCGCAGCTCAGAAGGACCGTGGAGCTAGCGGCGAATTCGGAGAGCTCTTCGCTGCACTGCGCCGCTCGCAAGCGGCTTCGTTCTTCGCCTTCTGCCGTCCGGCGACAGCTGAACTCGGCGGTCAGTTGCAGCTCTGCCCAACAGCGTGTTCTCAGTTCTGCGGGCAAGCACGCCCTCTTGCCTTGGCCCCGAGAGCAAAGTCCCGAGCGAGCACTCGACTCAGTGCAATGCACCCGGAAGGACGCTCTCGCTCGTCTTTCAAGGAGCGATTCCTAACAGCACAAGCAGCAGAGGCACAAACTGCATGACGAGAAGGGACAACGTAGAACACGTCTCTGTCCTGGCACATTTTCGTGTGCGAAACTTCCCTCCGGGTCTTCGGGCCTTGCGAAGCTCCGTGTACTGCGAGCGCTGCTACTCGCAGCTCAGAAGGACCGTGGAGCTAGCGGCGAATTCGGAGAGCTCTTCGCTGCACTGCGCCGCTCGCAAGCGGCTTCGTTCTTCGCCTTCTGCCGTCCGGCGACAGCTGAACTCCGGCGGTCAGTTGCAGCTCTGCCCAACAGCGTGTTCTCAGTTCTGCGGGCAAGCACGCCCTCTTGCCTTGGCCCCGAGAGCAAAGTCCCGAGCGAGCACTCGACTCAGTGCAATGCACCCGAAGGACGCTCTCGCTCGTCTTTCAAGGAGCGATTCCTAACAGCACAAGCAGCAGAGGCACAACTGCATGACGAGAAGGGACAACGTAGAACACGTCTCTGTCCTGGCACATTTTCGTGTGCGAAACTTCCCTCCGGGTCTTCGGGCCTTGCGAAGCTCCGTGTACTGCGAGCGCTGCTACTCGCAGCTGAGAAGGACCGTGGAGCTAGCGGCGAATTCGGAGAGCTCTTCGCTGCACTGCGCCGCTCGCAAGCGGCTTCGTTCTTCGCCTTCTGCCGTCCGGCGACAGCTGAACTCCGGCGGTCAGTTGCAGCTCTGCCCAACAGCGTGTTCTCAGTTCTGCGGGCAAGCACGCCCTCTTGCCTTGGCCCCGAGAGCAAAGTCCCGAGCGAGCACTCGACTCAGTGCAATGCACCCGGAAGGACGCTCTCGCTCGTCTTTCAAGGAGCGATTCCTAACAGCACAAGCAGCAGAGGCACAAACTGCATGACGAGAAGGGACAACGTAGAACACGTCTCTGTCCTGGCACATTTCCGTGTGCGATACTTCCCTCCGGGTCTTCGGGCCTTGCGAAGCTCCGTGTACTGCGAGCGCTGCTACTCGCAGCTGAGAAGGACCGTGGAGCTAGCGGCGAATTCGGAGAGCTCTTCGCTGCACTGCGCCGCTCGCAAGCGGCTTCGTTCTTCGCCTTCTGCCGTCCGGCGACAGCTGAACTCCGGCGGTCAGTTGCAGCTCTGCCAACAGCGTGTTCTCAGTTCTGCGGGCAAGCACGCCCTCTTGCCTTGGCCCCGAGAGCAAAGTCCCGAGCGAGCACTCGACTCAGTGCAATGCACCCGGAAGGACGCTCTCGCTCGTCTTTCAAGGAGCGATTCCTAACAGCACAAGCAGCAGAGGCACAAACTGCATGACGAGAAGGGACAACGTAGAACACGTCTCTGTCCTGGCACATTTTCGTGTGCGAAACTTCCCTCCGGGTCTTCGGGCCTTGCGAAGCTCCGTGTACTGCGAGCGCTGCTACTCGCAGCTGAGAAGGACCGTGGAGCTAGCGGCGAATTCGGAGAGCTCTTCGCTGCACTGCGCCGCTCGCAAGCGGCTTCGTTCTTCGCCTTCTGCCGTCCGGCGACAGCTGAACTCCGGCGGTCAGTTGCAGCTCTGCCCAACAGCGTGTTCTCAGTTCTGCGGCAAGCACGCCCTCTTGCCTTGCCCCGAGAGCAAAGTCCCGAGCGAGCACTCGACTCAGTGCAATGCACCGGAAGGACGCTCTCGCTCGTCTTTCAAGGAGCGATTCCTAACAGCACAAGCAGCAGAGGCACAAACTGCATGACGAGAAGGGACAACGTAGAACACGTCTCTGTCCTGGCACATTTTCGTGTGCGATACTTCCCTCCGGGTCTTCGGGCCTTGCGAAGCTCCGTGTACTGCGAGCGCTGCTACTCGCAGCTCAGAAGGACCGTGGAGCTAGCGGCGAATTCGGAGAGCTCTTCGCTGCACTGCGCCGCTCGCAAGCGGCTTCGTTCTTCGCCTTCTGCCGTCCGGCGACAGCTGAACTCCGGCGGTCAGTTGCAGCTCTGCCCAACAGCGTGTTCTCAGTTCTGCGGGCAAGCACGCCCTCTTGCCTTGGCCCCGAGAGCAAAGTCCCGAGCGAGCACTCGACTCAGTGCAATGCACCCGGAAGGACGCTCTCGCTCGTCTTTCAAGGAGCGATTCCTAACAGCACAAGCAGCAGAGGCACAAACTGCATGACGAGAAGGGACAACGTAGAACACGTCTCTGTCCTGGCACATTTTCGTGTGCGAAACTTCCCTCCGGGTCTTCGGGCCTTGCGAAGCTCCGTGTACTGCGAGCGCTGCTACTCGCAGCTGAGAAGGACCGTGAGCTAGCGGCGAATTCGGAGAGCTCTTCGCTGCACTGCGCCGCTCGGCAAGCGGCTTCGTTCTTCGCCTTCTGCCGTCCGGCGACAGCTGAACTCCGGCGGTCAGTTGCAGCTCTGCCCAACAGCGTGTTCTCAGTTCTGCGGGCAAGCACGCCCTCTTGCCTTGGCCCCGAGAGCAAAGTCCCGAGCGAGCACTCGACTCAGTGCAATGCACCCGGAAGGACGCTCTCGCTCGTCTTTCAAGGAGCGATTCCTAACAGCACAAGCAGCAGAGGCACAAACTGCATGACGAGAAGGGACAACGTAGAACACGTCTCTGTCCTGGCACATTTCCGTGTGCGATACTTCCCTCCGGGTCTTCGGGCCTTGCGAAGCTCCGTGTACTGCGAGCGCTGCTACTCGCAGCTGAGAAGGACCGTGGAGCTAGCGGCGAATTCGGAGAGCTCTTCGCTGCACTGCGCCGCTCGCAAGCGGCTTCGTTCTTCGCCTTCTGCCGTCCGGCGACAGCTGAACTCCGGCGGTCAGTTGCAGCTCTGCCCAACAGCGTGTTCTCAGTTCTGCGGGCAAGCACGCCCTCTTGCCTTGGCCCCGAGAGCAAAGTCCCGAGCGAGCACTCGACTCAGTGCAATGCACCCGGAAGGACGCTCTCGCTCGTCTTTCAAGGAGCGATTCTAACAGCACAAGCAGCAGAGGCACAAACTGCATGACGAGAAGGGACAACGTAGAACACGTCTCTGTCCTGGCACATTTCCGTGTGCCATACTTCCCTCCGGGTCTTCGGGCCTTGCGAAGCTCCGTGTACTGCGAGCGCTGCTACTCGCAGCTGAGAAGGACCGTGGAGCTAGCGGCGAATTCGGAGAGCTCTTCGCTGCACTGCGCCGCTCGCAAGCGGCTTCGTTCTTCGCCTTCTGCCGTCCGGCGACAGCTGAACTCCGGCGGTCAGTTGCAGCTCTGCCCAACAGCGTGTTCTCAGTTCTGCGGGCAAGCACGCCCTCTTGCCTTGGCCCCGAGAGCAAAGTCCCGAGCGAGCACTCGACTCAGTGCAATGCACCCGGAAGGACGCTCTCGCTCGTCTTTCAAGGAGCGATTCCTAACAGCACAAGCAGCAGAGGCACAAACTGCATGACGAGAAGGGACAACGTAGAACACGTCTCTGTCCTGGCACATTTCCGTGTGCCATACTTCCCTCCGGGTCTTCGGGCCTTGCGAAGCTCCGTGTACTGCGAGCGCTGCTACTCGCAGCTGAGAAGGACCGTGGAGCTAGCGGCGAATTCGGAGAGCTCTTCGCTGCACTGCGCCGCTCGCAAGCGGCTTCGTTCTTCGCCTTCTGCCGTCCGGCGAGAGCTGAACTCGGCGGTCAGTTGCAGCTCTGCCCAACAGCGTGTTCTCAGTTCTGCGGGCAAGCACGCCCTCTTGCCTTGGCCCCGAGAGCAAAGTCCCGAGCGAGCACTCGACTCAGTGCAATGCACCCGGAAGGACGCTCTCGCTCGTCTTTCAAGGAGCGATTCCTAACAGCACAAGCAGCAGAGGCACAAACTGCATGACGAGAAGGGACAACGTAGAACACGTCTCTGTCCTGGCACATTTCCGTGTGCGATACTTCCCTCCGGGTCTTCGGGCCTTGCGAAGCTCCGTGTACTGCGAGCGCTGCTACTCGCAGCTGAGAAGGACCGTGGAGCTAGCGGCGAATTCGGAGAGCTCTTCGCTGCACTGCGCCGCTCGCAAGCGGCTTCGTTCTTCGCCTTCTGCCGTCCGGCGAGAGCTGAACTCGGCGGTCAGTTGCAGCTCTGCCCAACAGCGTGTTCTCAGTTCTGCGGGCAAGCACGCCCTCTTGCCTTGGCCCCGAGAGCAAAGTCCCGAGCGAGCACTCGACTCAGTGCAATGCACCCGGAAGGACGCTCTCGCTCGTCTTTCAAGGAGCGATTCCTAACAGCACAAGCAGCAGAGGCACAAACTGCATGACGAGAAGGGACAACGTAGAACACGTCTCTGTCCTGGCACATTTCCGTGTGCCATACTTCCCTCCGGGTCTTCGGGCCTTGCGAAGCTCCGTGTACTGCGAGCGCTGCTACTCGCAGCTGAGAAGGACCGTGGAGCTAGCGGCGAATTCGGAGAGCTCTTCGCTGCACTGCGCCGCTCGCAAGCGGCTTCGTTCTTCGCCTTCTGCCGTCCGGCGACAGCTGAACTCCGGCGGTCAGTTGCAGCTCTGCCCAACAGCGTGTTCTCAGTTCTGCGGGCAAGCACGCCCTCTTGCCTTGGCCCCGAGAGCAAAGTCCCGAGCGAGCACTCGACTCAGTGCAATGCACCCGGAAGGACGCTCTCGCTCGTCTTTCAAGGAGCGATTCCTAACAGCACAAGCAGCAGAGGCACAAACTGCATGACGAGAAGGGACAACGTAGAACACGTCTCTGTCCTGGCACATTTTCGTGTGCGATACTTCCCTCCGGGTCTTCGGGCCTTGCGAAGCTCCGTGTACTGCGAGCGCTGCTACTCGCAGTTGAGAAGGACCGTGGAGCTAGCGGCGAATTCGGAGAGCTCTTCGCTGCACTGCGCCGCTCGCAAGCGGCTTCGTTCTTCGCCTTCTGCCGTCCGGCGACAGCTGAACTCCGGCGGTCAGTTGCAGCTCTGCCCAACAGCGTGTTCTCAGTTCTGCGGGCAAGCACGCCCTCTTGCCTTGGCCCCGAGAGCAAAGTCCCGAGCGAGCACTCGACTCAGTGCAATGCACCCGGAAGGACGCTCTCGCTCGTCTTTCAAGGAGCGATTCCTAACAGCACAAGCAGCAGAGGCACAAACTGCATGACGAGAAGGGACAACGTAGAACACGTCTCGTCCTGGCACATTTCCGTGTGCCATACTTCCCTCCGGGTCTTCGGGGCCTTGCGAAGCTCCGTGTACTGCGAGCGCTGCTACTCGCAGCTCAGAAGGACCGTGGAGCTAGCGGCGAATTCGGAGAGCTCTTCGCTGCACTGCGCCGCTCGCAAGCGGCTTCGTTCTTCGCCTTCTGCCGTCCGGCGACAGCTGAACTCCGGCGGTCAGTTGCAGCTCTGCCCAACAGCGTGTTCTCAGTTCTGCGGGCAAGCACGCCCTCTTGCCTTGGCCCCGGGAGCAAAGTCCCGAGCGAGCACTCGACTCAGTGCAATGCACCCGGAAGGACGCTCTCGCTCGTCTTTCAAGGAGCGATTCCTAACAGCACAAGCAGCAGAGGCACAAACTGCATGACGAGAAGGGACAACGTAGAACACGTCTCTGTCCTGGCACATTTTCGTGTGCGAAACTTCCCTCCGGGTCTTCGGGCCTTGCGAAGCTCCGTGTACTGCGAGCGCTGCTACTCGCAGCTGAGAAGGACCGTGGAGCTAGAGGCGAATTCGGAGAGCTCTTCGCTGCACTGCGCCGCTCGCAAGCGGCTTCGTTCTTCGCCTTCTGCCGTCCGGCGAGAGCTGAACTCCGGCGGTCAGTTGCAGCTCTGCCCAACAGCGTGTTCTCAGTTCTGCGGGCAAGCACGCCCTCTTGCCTTGGCCCCGGGAGCAAAGTCCCGAGCGAGCACTCGACTCAGTGCAATGCACCCGGAAGGACGCTCTCGCTCGTCTTTCAAGGAGCGATTCCTACAGCACAAGCAGCAGAGGCACAAACTGCATGACGAGAAGGGACAACGTAGAACACGTCTCTGTCCTGGCACATTTTCGTGTGCGAAACTTCCCTCCGGGTCTTCGGGCCTTGCGAAGCTCCGTGTACTGCGAGCGCTGCTACTCGCAGCTGAGAAGGACCGTGGAGCTAGCGGCGAATTCGGAGAGCTCTTCGCTGCACTGCGCCGCTCGCAAGCGGCTTCGTTCTTCGCCTTCTGCCGTCCGGCGAGAGCTGAACTCCGGCGGTCAGTTGCAGCTCTGCCCAACAGCGTGTTCTCAGTTCTGCGGGCAAGCACGCCCTCTTGCCTTGGCCCCGAGAGCAAAGTCCCGAGCGAGCACTCGACTCAGTGCAATGCACCCGGAAGGACGCTCTCGCTCGTCTTTCAAGGAGCGATTCCTAACAGCACAAGCAGCAGAGGCACAAACTGCATGACGAGAAGGGACAACGTAGAACACGTCTCTGTCCTGGCACATTTCCGTGTGCCATACTTCCCTCCGGGTCTTCGGGCCTTGCGAAGCTCCGTGTACTGCGAGCGCTGCTACTCGCAGCTGAGAAGGACCGTGGAGCTAGCGGCGAATTCGGAGAGCTCTTCGCTGCACTGCGCCGCTCGCAAGCGGCTTCGTTCTTCGCCTTCTGCCGTCCGGCGACAGCTGAACTCCGGCGGTCAGTTGCAGCTCTGCCCAACAGCGTGTTCTCAGTTCTGCGGGCAAGCACGCCCTCTTGCCTTGGCCCCGAGAGCAAAGTCCCGAGCGAGCACTCGACTCAGTGCAATGCACCCGGAAGGACGCTCTCGCTCGTCTTTCAAGGAGCGATTCCTAACAGCACAAGCAGCAGAGGCACAAACTGCATGACGAGAAGGGACAACGTAGAACACGTCTCTGTCCTGGCACATTTTCGTGTGCGATACTTCCCTCCGGGTCTTCGGGCCTTGCGAAGCTCCGTGTACTGCGAGCGCTGCTACTCGCAGCTGAGAAGGACCGTGGGAGCTAGCGGCGAATTCGGAGAGCTCTTCGCTGCACTGCGCCGCTCGCAAGCGGCTTCGTTCTTCGCCTTCTGCCGTCCGGCGACAGGCTGAACTCCGGCGGTCAGTTGCAGCTCTGCCAACAGCGTGTTCTCAGTTCTGCGGGCAAGCACGCCCTCTTGCCTTGGCCCCGGGAGCAAAGTCCCGAGCGAGCACTCGACTCAGTGCAATGCACCCGGAAGGACGCTCTCGCTCGTCTTTCAAGGAGCGATTCCTAACAGCAGAAGCAGCAGAGGCACAAACTGCATGACGAGAAGGGACAACGTAGAACACGTCTCTGTCCTGGCACATTTTCGTGTGCGATACTTCCCTCCGGGTCTTCGGGCCTTGCGAAGCTCCGTGTACTGCGAGCGCTGCTACTCGCAGCTGAGAAGGACCGTGGAGCTAGCGGCGAATTCGGAGAGCTCTTCGCTGCACTGCGCCGCTCGCAAGCGGCTTCGTTCTTCGCCTTCTGCCGTCCGGCGACAGCTGAACTCCGGCGGTCAGTTTGCAGCTCTGCCCAACAGCGTGTTCTCAGTTCTGCGGGCAAGCACGCCCTCTTGCCTTGGCCCCGGGAGCAAAGTCCCGAGCGAGCACTCGACTCAGTGCAATGCACCCGGAAGGACGCTCTCGCTCGTCTTTCAAGGAGCGATTCCTAACAGCACAAGCAGCAGAGGCACAAACTGCATGACGAGAAGGGACAACGTAGAACACGTCTCTGTCCTGGCACATTTCCGTGTGCCATACTTCCCTCCGGGTCTTCGGGCCTTGCGAAGCTCCGTGTACTGCGAGCGCTGCTACTCGCAGCTGAGAAGGACCGTGGAGCTAGCGGCGAATTCGGAGAGCTCTTCGCTGCACTGCGCCGCTCGCAAGCGGCTTCGTTCTTCGCCTTCTGCCGTCCGGCGACAGCTGAACTCCGGCGGTCAGTTGCAGCTCTGCCCAACAGCGTGTTCTCAGTTCTGCGGGCAAGCACGCCCTCTTGCCTTGGCCCCGGGAGCAAAGTCCCGAGCGAGCACTCGACTCAGTGCAATGCACCCGGAAGGACGCTCTCGCTCGTCTTTCAAGGAGCGATTCCTAACAGCACAAGCAGCAGAGGCACAAACTGCATGACGAGAAGGGACAACGTAGAACACGTCTCTGTCCTGGCACATTTTCGTGTGCGATACTTCCCTCCGGGTCTTCGGGCCTTGCGAAGCTCCGTGTACTGCGAGCGCTGCTACTCGCAGCTGAGAAGGACCGTGGAGCTAGCGGCGAATTCGGAGAGCTCTTCGCTGCACTGCGCCGCTCGCAAGCGGCTTCGTTCTTCGCCTTCTGCCGTCCGGCGACAGCTGAACTCCGGCGGTCAGTTGCAGCTCTGCCCAACAGCGTGTTCTCAGTTCTGCGGGCAAGCACGCCCTCTGCCTTGGCCCCGGGAGCAAAGTCCCGAGCGAGCACTCGACTCAGTGCAATGCACCCGAAGGACGCTCTCGCTCGTCTTTCAAGGAGCGATTCCTAACAGCACAAGCAGCAGAGGCACAAACTGCATGACGAGAAGGGACAACGTAGAACACGTCTCTGTCCTGGCACATTTTCGTGTGCGAAACTTCCTCCGGGTCTTCGGGCCTTGCGAAGCTCCGTGTACTGCGAGCGCTGCTACTCGCAGCTGAGAAGGACCGTGGAGCTAGCGGCGAATTCGGAGAGCTCTTCGCTGCACTGCGCCGCTCGCAAGCGGCTTCGTTCTTCGCCTTCTGCCGTCCGGCGAGAGCTGAACTCCGGCGGTCAGTTGCAGCTCTGCCCAACAGCGTGTTCTCAGTTCTGCGGGCAAGCACGCCCTCTTGCCTTGGCCCCGGGAGCAAAGTCCGAGCGAGCACTCGACTCAGTGCAATGCACCCGGAAGGACGCTCTCGCTCGTCTTTCAAGGAGCGATTCCTAACAGCACAAGCAGCAGAGGCACAAACTGCATGACGAGAAGGGACAACGTAGAACACGTCTCTGTCCTGGCACATTTCCGTGTGCGAAACTTCCCTCCGGGTCTTCGGGCCTTGCGAAGCTCCGTGTACTGCGAGCGCTGCTACTCGCAGCTGAGAAGGACCGTGGAGCTAGCGGCGAATTCGGAGAGCTCTTCGCTGCACTGCGCCGCTCGCAAGCGGCTTCGTTCTTCGCCTTCTGCCGTCCGGCGACAGCTGAACTCGGCGGTCAGTTGCAGCTCTGCCCAACAGCGTGTTCTCAGTTCTGCGGGCAAGCACGCCCTCTTGCCTTGGCCCCGGGAGCAAAGTCCCGAGCGAGCACTCGACTCAGTGCAATGCACCCGGAAGGACGCTCTCGCTCGTCTTTCAAGGAGCGATTCCTAACAGCACAAGCAGCAGAGGA
>NW_028276263.1:0-30081 GCF_052056855.1 Sturnus vulgaris
TGGAAGTATGGCACACGAAATGTGCCAGGACAGAGACGTGTTCTACGTTGTCCCTTCTCGTCATGCAGTTTGTGCCTCTGCTGCTTGTGCTGTTAGGAATCGCTCCTTGAAAGACGAGCGAGAGCGTCCTTCCGGGTGCATTGCACTGAGTCGAGTGCTCGCTCGGGACTTTGCTCTCGGGGCCAAGGCAAGAGGGCGTGCTTGCCCGCAGAACTGAGAACACGCTGTTGGGCAGAGCTGCAACTGACCGCCGGAGTTCAGCTGTCGCCGGACGGCAGAAGGCGAAGAACGAAGCCGCTTGCGAGCGGCGCAGTGCAGCGAAGAGCTCTCCGAATTCGCCGCTAGCTCCACGGTCCTTCTCAGCTGCGAGTAGCAGCGCTCGCAGTACACGGAGCTTCGCAAGGCCCGAAGACCCGGAGGGAAGTATGGCACACGGAAATGTGCCAGGACAGAGACGTGTTCTACGTTGTCCCTTCTCGTCATGCAGTTTGTGCCTCTGCTGCTTGTGCTGTTAGGAATCGCTCCTTGAAAGACGAGCGAGAGCGTCCTTCCGGGTGCATTGCACTGAGTCGAGTGCTCGCTCGGGACTTTGCTCTCGGGGCCAAGGCAAGAGGGCGTGCTTGCCCGCAGAACTGAGAACACGCTGTTGGGCAGAGCTGCAACTGACCGCCGGAGTTCAGCTGTCGCCGGACGGCAGAAGCGAAGAACGAAGCCGCTTGCGAGCGGCGCAGTGCAGCGAAGAGCTCTCCGAATTCGCCGCTAGCTCCACGGTCCTTCTGAGCTGCGAGTAGCAGCGCTCGCAGTACACGGAGCTTCGCAAGGCCCGAAGACCCGGAGGGAAGTATGGCACACGGAAATGTGCCAGGACAGAGACGTGTTCTACGTTGTCCCTTCTCGTCATGCAGTTTGTGCCTCTGCTGCTTGTGCTGTTAGGAATCGCTCCTTGAAAGACGAGCGAGAGCGTCCTTCCGGGTGCATTGCACTGAGTCGAGTGCTCGCTCGGGACTTTGCTCTCGGGGCCAAGGCAAGAGGGCGTGCTTGCCCGCAGAACTGAGAACACGCTGTTGGGCAGAGCTGCAACTGACCGCCGGAGTTCAGCTGTCGCCGGACGGCAGAAGGCGAAGAACGAAGCCGCTTGCGAGCGGCGCAGTGCAGCGAAGAGCTCTCCGAATTCGCCGCTAGCTCCACGGTCCTTCTGAGCTGCGAGTAGCAGCGCTCGCAGTACACGGAGCTTCGCAAGGCCCGAAGACCCGGAGGGAAGTATGGCACACGAAAATGTGCCAGGACAGAGACGTGTTCTACGTTGTCCCTTCTCGTCATGCAGTTTGTGCCTCTGCTGCTTGTGCTGTTAGGAATCGCTCCTTGAAAGACGAGCGAGAGCGTCCTTCCGGGTGCATTGCACTGAGTCGAGTGCTCGCTCGGGACTTTGCTCTCGGGCCAAGGCAAGAGGGCGTGCTTGCCCGCAGAACTGAGAACACGCTGTTGGGCAGAGCTGCAACTGACCGCCGGAGTTCAGCTGTCGCCGGACGGCAGAAGGCGAAGAACGAAGCCGCTTGCGAGCGGCGCAGTGCAGCGAAGAGCTCTCCGAATTCGCCGCTAGCTCCACGGTCCTTCTCAGCTGCGAGTAGCAGCGCTCGCAGTACACGGAGCTTCGCAAGGCCCGAAGACCCGGAGGGAAGTATGGCACACGGAAATGTGCCAGGACAGAGACGTGTTCTACGTTGTCCCTTCTCGTCATGCAGTTTGTGCCTCTGCTGCTTGTGCTGTTAGGAATCGCTCCTTGAAAGACGAGCGAGAGCGTCCTTCCGGGTGCATTGCACTGAGTCGAGTGCTCGCTCGGGACTTTGCTCTCGGGGCCAAGGCAAGAGGGCGTGCTTGCCCGCAGAACTGAGAACACGCTGTTGGGCAGAGCTGCAACTGACCGCCGGAGTTCAGCTGTCGCCGGACGGCAGAAGGCGAAGAACGAAGCCGCTTGCGAGCGGCGCAGTGCAGCGAAGAGCTCTCCGAATTCGCCGCTAGCTCCACGGTCCTTCTGAGCTGCGAGTAGCAGCGCTCGCAGTACACGGAGCTTCGCAAGGCCCGAAGACCCGGAGGGAAGTATGGCACACGGAAATGTGCCAGGACAGAGACGTGTTCTACGTTGTCCCTTCTCGTCATGCAGTTTGTGCCTCTGCTGCTTGTGCTGTTAGGAATCGCTCCTTGAAAGACGAGCGAGAGCGTCCTCCGGGTGCATTGCACTGAGTCGAGTGCTCGCTCGGGACTTTGCTCTCGGGGCCAAGGCAAGAGGGCGTGCTTGCCCGCAGAACTGAGAACACGCTGTTGGGCAGAGCTGCAACTGACCGCCGGAGTTCAGCTGTCGCCGGACGGCAGAAGGCGAAGAACGAAGCCGCTTGCGAGCGGCGCAGTGCAGCGAAGAGCTCTCCGAATTCGCCGCTAGCTCCACGGTCCTTCTCAGCTGCGAGTAGCAGCGCTCGCAGTACACGGAGCTTCGCAAGGCCCGAAGACCCGGAGGGAAGTATGGCACACGGAAATGTGCCAGGACAGAGACGTGTTCTACGTTGTCCCTTCTCGTCATGCAGTTTGTGCCTCTGCTGCTTGTGCTGTTAGGAATCGCTCCTTGAAAGACGAGCGAGAGCGTCCTTCCGGGTGCATTGCACTGAGTCGAGTGCTCGCTCGGGACTTTGCTCTCGGGGCCAAGGCAAGAGGGCGTGCTTGCCCGCAGAACTGAGAACACGCTGTTGGGCAGAGCTGCAACTGACCGCCGGAGTTCAGCTGTCGCCGGACGGCAGAAGGCGAAGAACGAAGCCGCTTGCGAGCGGCGCAGTGCAGCGAAGAGCTCTCCGAATTCGCCGCTAGCTCCACGGTCCTTCTGAGCTGCGAGTAGCAGCGCTCGCAGTACACGGAGCTTCGCAAGGCCCGAAGACCCGGAGGGAAGTATGGCACACGGAAATGTGCCAGGACAGAGACGTGTTCTACGTTGTCCCTTCTCGTCATGCAGTTTGTGCCTCTGCTGCTTGTGCTGTTAGGAATCGCTCCTTGAAAGACGAGCGAGAGCGTCCTTCCGGGTGCATTGCACTGAGTCGAGTGCTCGCTCGGGACTTTGCTCTCGGGGCCAAGGCAAGAGGGCGTGCTTGCCCGCAGAACTGAGAACACGCTGTTGGGCAGAGCTGCAACTGACCGCCGGAGTTCAGCTGTCGCCGGACGGCAGAAGGCGAAGAACGAAGCCGCTTGCGAGCGGCGCAGTGCAGCGAAGAGCTCTCCGAATTCGCCGCTAGCTCCACGGTCCTTCTGAGCTGCGAGTAGCAGCGCTCGCAGTACACGGAGCTTCGCAAGGCCCGAAGACCCGGAGGGAAGTATGGCACACGAAAATGTGCCAGGACAGAGACGTGTTCTACGTTGTCCCTTCTCGTCATGCAGTTTGTGCCTCTGCTGCTTGTGCTGTTAGGAATCGCTCCTTGAAAGACGAGCGAGAGCGTCCTTCCGGGTGCATTGCACTGAGTCGAGTGCTCGCTCGGGACTTTGCTCTCGGGGCCAAGGCAAGAGGGCGTGCTTGCCCGCAGAACTGAGAACACGCTGTTGGGCAGAGCTGCAACTGACCGCCGGAGTTCAGCTGTCGCCGGACGGCAGAAGGCGAAGAACGAAGCCGCTTGCGAGCGGCGCAGTGCAGCGAAGAGCTCTCCGAATTCGCCGCTAGCTCCACGGTCCTTCTCAGCTGCGAGTAGCAGCGCTCGCAGTACACGGAGCTTCGCAAGGCCCGAAGACCCGGAGGGAAGTATGGCACACGGAAATGTGCCAGGACAGAGACGTGTTCTACGTTGTCCCTTCTCGTCATGCAGTTTGTGCCTCTGCTGCTTGTGCTGTTAGGAATCGCTCCTTGAAAGACGAGCGAGAGCGTCCTTCCGGGTGCATTGCACTGAGTCGAGTGCTCGCTCGGGACTTTGCTCTCGGGGCCAAGGCAAGAGGGCGTGCTTGCCCGCAGAACTGAGAACACGCTGTTGGGCAGAGCTGCAACTGACCGCCGGAGTTCAGCTGTCGCCGGACGGCAGAAGGCGAAGAACGAAGCCGCTTGCGAGCGGCGCAGTGCAGCGAAGAGCTCTCCGAATTCGCCGCTAGCTCCACGGTCCTTCTGAGCTGCGAGTAGCAGCGCTCGCAGTACACGGAGCTTCGCAAGGCCCGAAGACCCGGAGGGAAGTATGGCACACGGAAATGTGCCAGGACAGAGACGTGTTCTACGTTGTCCCTTCTCGTCATGCAGTTTGTGCCTCTGCTGCTTGTGCTGTTAGGAATCGCTCCTTGAAAGACGAGCGAGAGCGTCCTTCCGGGTGCATTGCACTGAGTCGAGTGCTCGCTCGGGACTTTGCTCTCGGGGCCAAGGCAAGAGGGCGTGCTTGCCCGCAGAACTGAGAACACGCTGTTGGGCAGAGCTGCAACTGACCGCCGGAGTTCAGCTGTCGCCGGACGGCAGAAGGCGAAGAACGAAGCCGCTTGCGAGCGGCGCAGTGCAGCGAAGAGCTCTCCGAATTCGCCGCTAGCTCCACGGTCCTTCTCAGCTGCGAGTAGCAGCGCTCGCAGTACACGGAGCTTCGCAAGGCCCGAAGACCCGGAGGGAAGTATGGCACACGGAAATGTGCCAGGACAGAGACGTGTTCTACGTTGTCCCTTCTCGTCATGCAGTTTGTGCCTCTGCTGCTTGTGCTGTTAGGAATCGCTCCTTGAAAGACGAGCGAGAGCGTCCTTCCGGGTGCATTGCACTGAGTCGAGTGCTCGCTCGGGACTTTGCTCTCGGGGCCAAGGCAAGAGGGCGTGCTTGCCCGCAGAACTGAGAACACGCTGTTGGGCAGAGCTGCAACTGACCGCCGGAGTTCAGCTGTCGCCGGACGGCAGAAGGCGAAGAACGAAGCCGCTTGCGAGCGGCGCAGTGCAGCGAAGAGCTCTCCGAATTCGCCGCTAGCTCCACGGTCCTTCTCAGCTGCGAGTAGCAGCGCTCGCAGTACACGGAGCTTCGCAAGGCCCGAAGACCCGGAGGGAAGTATGGCACACGGAAATGTGCCAGGACAGAGACGTGTTCTACGTTGTCCCTTCTCGTCATGCAGTTTGTGCCTCTGCTGCTTGTGCTGTTAGGAATCGCTCCTTGAAAGACGAGCGAGAGCGTCCTTCCGGGTGCATTGCACTGAGTCGAGTGCTCGCTCGGGACTTTGCTCTCGGGGCCAAGGCAAGAGGGCGTGCTTGCCCGCAGAACTGAGAACACGCTGTTGGGCAGAGCTGCAACTGACCGCCGGAGTTCAGCTGTCGCCGGACGGCAGAAGGCGAAGAACGAAGCCGCTTGCGAGCGGCGCAGTGCAGCGAAGAGCTCTCCGAATTCGCCGCTAGCTCCACGGTCCTTCTCAGCTGCGAGTAGCAGCGCTCGCAGTACACGGAGCTTCGCAAGGCCCGAAGACCCGGAGGGAAGTATGGCACACGGAAATGTGCCAGGACAGAGACGTGTTCTACGTTGTCCCTTCTCGTCATGCAGTTTGTGCCTCTGCTGCTTGTGCTGTTAGGAATCGCTCCTTGAAAGACGAGCGAGAGCGTCCTTCCGGGTGCATTGCACTGAGTCGAGTGCTCGCTCGGGACTTTGCTCTCGGGGCCAAGGCAAGAGGGCGTGCTTGCCCGCAGAACTGAGAACACGCTGTTGGGCAGAGCTGCAACTGACCGCCGGAGTTCAGCTGTCGCCGGACGGCAGAAGGCGAAGAACGAAGCCGCTTGCGAGCGGCGCAGTGCAGCGAAGAGCTCTCCGAATTCGCCGCTAGCTCCACGGTCCTTCTCAGCTGCGAGTAGCAGCGCTCGCAGTACACGGAGCTTCGCAAGGCCCGAAGACCCGGAGGGAAGTATGGCACACGGAAATGTGCCAGGACAGAGACGTGTTCTACGTTGTCCCTTCTCGTCATGCAGTTTGTGCCTCTGCTGCTTGTGCTGTTAGGAATCGCTCCTTGAAAGACGAGCGAGAGCGTCCTTCCGGGTGCATTGCACTGAGTCGAGTGCTCGCTCGGGACTTTGCTCTCGGGGCCAAGGCAAGAGGGCGTGCTTGCCCGCAGAACTGAGAACACGCTGTTGGGCAGAGCTGCAACTGACCGCCGAGTTCAGCTGTCGCCGGACGGCAGAAGGCGAAGAACGAAGCCGCTTGCGAGCGGCGCAGTGCAGCGAAGAGCTCTCCGAATTCGCCGCTAGCTCCACGGTCCTTCTCAGCTGCGAGTAGCAGCGCTCGCAGTACACGGAGCTTCGCAAGGCCCGAAGACCCGGAGGGAAGTATCGCACACGAAAATGTGCCAGGACAGAGACGTGTTCTACGTTGTCCCTTCTCGTCATGCAGTTTGTGCCTCTGCTGCTTGTGCTGTTAGGAATCGCTCCTTGAAAGACGAGCGAGAGCGTCCTTCCGGGTGCATTGCACTGAGTCGAGTGCTCGCTCGGGACTTTGCTCCCGGGGCCAAGGCAAGAGGGCGTGCTTGCCCGCAGAACTGAGAACACGCTGTTGGGCAGAGCTGCAACTGACCGCCGGAGTTCAGCTGTCGCCGGACGGCAGAAGGCGAAGAACGAAGCCGCTTGCGAGCGGCGCAGTGCAGCGAAGAGCTCTCCGAATTCGCCGCTAGCTCCACGGTCCTTCTCAGCTGCGAGTAGCAGCGCTCGCAGTACACGGAGCTTCGCAAGGCCCGAAGACCCGGAGGGAAGTTTCGCACACGAAAATGTGCCAGGACAGAGACGTGTTCTACGTTGTCCCTTCTCGTCATGCAGTTTGTGCCTCTGCTGCTTGTGCTGTTAGGAATCGCTCCTTGAAAGACGAGCGAGAGCGTCCTTCCGGGTGCATTGCACTGAGTCGAGTGCTCGCTCGGGACTTTGCTCCCGGGGCCAAGGCAAGAGGGCGTGCTTGCCCGCAGAACTGAGAACACGCTGTTGGGCAGAGCTGCAACTGACCGCCGGAGTTCAGCTCTCGCCGGACGGCAGAAGGCGAAGAACGAAGCCGCTTGCGAGCGGCGCAGTGCAGCGAAGAGCTCTCCGAATTCGCCGCTAGCTCCACGGTCCTTCTCAGCTGCGAGTAGCAGCGCTCGCAGTACACGGAGCTTCGCAAGGCCCGAAGACCCGGAGGGAAGTATGGCACACGGAAATGTGCCAGGACAGAGACGTGTTCTACGTTGTCCCTTCTCGTCATGCAGTTTGTGCCTCTGCTGCTTGTGCTGTTAGGAATCGCTCCTTGAAAGACGAGCGAGAGCGTCCTTCCGGGTGCATTGCACTGAGTCGAGTGCTCGCTCGGGACTTTGCTCCCGGGGCCAAGGCAAGAGGGCGTGCTTGCCCGCAGAACTGAGAACACGCTGTTGGGCAGAGCTGCAACTGACCGCCGGAGTTCAGCTCTCGCCGGACGGCAGAAGGCGAAGAACGAAGCCGCTTGCGAGCGGCGCAGTGCAGCGAAGAGCTCTCCGAATTCGCCGCTAGCTCCACGGTCCTTCTGAGCTGCGAGTAGCAGCGCTCGCAGTACACGGAGCTTCGCAAGGCCCGAAGACCCGGAGGGAAGTATGGCACACGGAAATGTGCCAGGACAGAGACGTGTTCTACGTTGTCCCTTCTCGTCATGCAGTTTGTGCCTCTGCTGCTTGTGCTGTTAGGAATCGCTCCTTGAAAGACGAGCGAGAGCGTCCTTCCGGGTGCATTGCACTGAGTCGAGTGCTCGCTCGGGACTTTGCTCCCGGGGCCAAGGCAAGAGGGCGTGCTTGCCCGCAGAACTGAGAACACGCTGTTGGGCAGAGCTGCAACTGACCGCCGGAGTTCAGCTCTCGCCGGACGGCAGAAGGCGAAGAACGAAGCCGCTTGCGAGCGGCGCAGTGCAGCGAAGAGCTCTCCGAATTCGCCGCTAGCTCCACGGTCCTTCTCAGCTGCGAGTAGCAGCGCTCGCAGTACACGGAGCTTCGCAAGGCCCGAAGACCGGAGGGAAGTATCGCACACGAAAATGTGCCAGGACAGAGACGTGTTCTACGTTGTCCCTTCTCGTCATGCAGTTTGTGCCTCTGCTGCTTGTGCTGTTAGGAATCGCTCCTTGAAAGACGAGCGAGAGCGTCCTTCCGGGTGCATTGCACTGAGTCGAGTGCTCGCTCGGGACTTTGCTCCCGGGGCCAAGGCAAGAGGGCGTGCTTGCCCGCAGAACTGAGAACACGCTGTTGGGCAGAGCTGCAACTGACCGCCGGAGTTCAGCTCTCGCCGGACGGCAGAAGGCGAAGAACGAAGCCGCTTGCGAGCGGCGCAGTGCAGCGAAGAGCTCTCCGAATTCGCCGCTAGCTCCACGGTCCTTCTGAGCTGCGAGTAGCAGCGCTCGCAGTACACGGAGCTTCGCAAGGCCCGAAGACCCGGAGGGAAGTATGGCACACGGAAATGTGCCAGGACAGAGACGTGTTCTACGTTGTCCCTTCTCGTCATGCAGTTTGTGCCTCTGCTGCTTGTGCTGTTAGGAATCGCTCCTTGAAAGACGAGCGAGAGCGTCCTTCCGGGTGCATTGCACTGAGTCGAGTGCTCGCTCGGGACTTTGCTCCCGGGGCCAAGGCAAGAGGGCGTGCTTGCCCGCAGAACTGAGAACACGCTGTTGGGCAGAGCTGCAACTGACCGCCGGAGTTCAGCTGTCGCCGGACGGCAGAAGGCGAAGAACGAAGCCGCTTGCGAGCGGCGCAGTGCAGCGAAGAGCTCTCCGAATTCGCCGCTAGCTCCACGGTCCTTCTCAGCTGCGAGTAGCAGCGCTCGCAGTACACGGAGCTTCGCAAGGCCCGAAGACCCGGAGGGAAGTATCGCACACGAAAATGTGCCAGGACAGAGACGTGTTCTACGTTGTCCCTTCTCGTCATGCAGTTTGTGCCTCTGCTGCTTGTGCTGTTAGGAATCGCTCCTTGAAAGACGAGCGAGAGCGTCCTTCCGGGTGCATTGCACTGAGTCGAGTGCTCGCTCGGGACTTTGCTCTCGGGGCCAAGGCAAGAGGGCGTGCTTGCCCGCAGAACTGAGAACACGCTGTTGGGCAGAGCTGCAACTGACCGCCGGAGTTCAGCTCTCGCCGGACGGCAGAAGGCGAAGAACGAAGCCGCTTGCGAGCGGCGCAGTGCAGCGAAGAGCTCTCCGAATTCGCCGCTAGCTCCACGGTCCTTCTGAGCTGCGAGTAGCAGCGCTCGCAGTACACGGAGCTTCGCAAGGCCCGAAGACCCGGAGGGAAGTATGGCACACGGAAATGTGCCAGGACAGAGACGTGTTCTACGTTGTCCCTTCTCGTCATGCAGTTTGTGCCTCTGCTGCTTGTGCTGTTAGGAATCGCTCCTTGAAAGACGAGCGAGAGCGTCCTTCCGGGTGCATTGCACTGAGTCGAGTGCTCGCTCGGGACTTTGCTCTCGGGGCCAAGGCAAGAGGGCGTGCTTGCCCGCAGAACTGAGAACACGCTGTTGGGCAGAGCTGCAACTGACCGCCGGAGTTCAGCTCTCGCCGGACGGCAGAAGGCGAAGAACGAAGCCGCTTGCGAGCGGCGCAGTGCAGCGAAGAGCTCTCCGAATTCGCCGCTAGCTCCACGGTCCTTCTCAGCTGCGAGTAGCAGCGCTCGCAGTACACGGAGCTTCGCAAGGCCCGAAGACCCGGAGGGAAGTATCGCACACGAAAATGTGCCAGGACAGAGACGTGTTCTACGTTGTCCCTTCTCGTCATGCAGTTTGTGCCTCTGCTGCTTCTGCTGTTAGGAATCGCTCCTTGAAAGACGAGCGAGAGCGTCCTTCCGGGTGCATTGCACTGAGTCGAGTGCTCGCTCGGGACTTTGCTCTCGGGGCCAAGGCAAGAGGGCGTGCTTGCCCGCAGAACTGAGAACACGCTGTTGGGCAGAGCTGCAACTGACCGCCGGAGTTCAGCTGTCGCCGGACGGCAGAAGGCGAAGAACGAAGCCGCTTGCGAGCGGCGCAGTGCAGCGAAGAGCTCTCCGAATTCGCCGCTAGCTCCACGGTCCTTCTCAGCTGCGAGTAGCAGCGCTCGCAGTACACGGAGCTTCGCAAGGCCCGAAGACCCGGAGGGAAGTATCGCACACGAAAATGTGCCAGGACAGAGACGTGTTCTACGTTGTCCCTTCTCGTCATGCAGTTTGTGCCTCTGCTGCTTGTGCTGTTAGGAATCGCTCCTTGAAAGACGAGCGAGAGCGTCCTTCCGGGTGCATTGCACTGAGTCGAGTGCTCGCTCGGGACTTTGCTCCCGGGGCCAAGGCAAGAGGGCGTGCTTGCCCGCAGAACTGAGAACACGCTGTTGGGCAGAGCTGCAACTGACCGCCGGAGTTCAGCTGTCGCCGGACGGCAGAAGGCGAAGAACGAAGCCGCTTGCGAGCGGCGCAGTGCAGCGAAGAGCTCTCCGAATTCGCCGCTAGCTCCACGGTCCTTCTCAGCTGCGAGTAGCAGCGCTCGCAGTACACGGAGCTTCGCAAGGCCCGAAGACCCGGAGGGAAGTATCGCACACGAAAATGTGCCAGGACAGAGACGTGTTCTACGTTGTCCCTTCTCGTCATGCAGTTTGTGCCTCTGCTGCTTGTGCTGTTAGGAATCGCTCCTTGAAAGACGAGCGAGAGCGTCCTTCCGGGTGCATTGCACTGAGTCGAGTGCTCGCTCGGGACTTTGCTCTCGGGGCCAAGGCAAGAGGGCGTGCTTGCCCGCAGAACTGAGAACACGCTGTTGGGCAGAGCTGCAACTGACCGCCGGAGTTCAGCTGTCGCCGGACGGCAGAAGGCGAAGAACGAAGCCGCTTGCGAGCGGCGCAGTGCAGCGAAGAGCTCTCCGAATTCGCCGCTAGCTCCACGGTCCTTCTGAGCTGCGAGTAGCAGCGCTCGCAGTACACGGAGCTTCGCAAGGCCCGAAGACCCGGAGGGAAGTATCGCACACGAAAATGTGCCAGGACAGAGACGTGTTCTACGTTGTCCCTTCTCGTCATGCAGTTTGTGCCTCTGCTGCTTCTGCTGTTAGGAATCGCTCCTTGAAAGACGAGCGAGAGCGTCCTTCCGGGTGCATTGCACTGAGTCGAGTGCTCGCTCGGGACTTTGCTCTCGGGGCCAAGGCAAGAGGGCGTGCTTGCCCGCAGAACTGAGAACACGCTGTTGGGCAGAGCTGCAACTGACCGCCGGAGTTCAGCTCTCGCCGGACGGCAGAAGGCGAAGAACGAAGCCGCTTGCGAGCGGCGCAGTGCAGCGAAGAGCTCTCCGAATTCGCCGCTAGCTCCACGGTCCTTCTCAGCTGCGAGTAGCAGCGCTCGCAGTACACGGAGCTTCGCAAGGCCCGAAGACCCGGAGGGAAGTTTCGCACACGAAAATGTGCCAGGACAGAGACGTGTTCTACGTTGTCCCTTCTCGTCATGCAGTTTGTGCCTCTGCTGCTTGTGCTGTTAGGAATCGCTCCTTGAAAGACGAGCGAGAGCGTCCTTCCGGGTGCATTGCACTGAGTCGAGTGCTCGCTCGGGACTTTGCTCCCGGGGCCAAGGCAAGAGGGCGTGCTTGCCCGCAGAACTGAGAACACGCTGTTGGGCAGAGCTGCAACTGACCGCCGGAGTTCAGCTCTCGCCGGACGGCAGAAGGCGAAGAACGAAGCCGCTTGCGAGCGGCGCAGTGCAGCGAAGAGCTCTCCGAATTCGCCGCTAGCTCCACGGTCCTTCTCAGCTGCGAGTAGCAGCGCTCGCAGTACACGGAGCTTCGCAAGGCCCGAAGACCCGGAGGGAAGTATCGCACACGAAAATGTGCCAGGACAGAGACGTGTTCTACGTTGTCCCTTCTCGTCATGCAGTTTGTGCCTCTGCTGCTTGTGCTGTTAGGAATCGCTCCTTGAAAGACGAGCGAGAGCGTCCTTCCGGGTGCATTGCACTGAGTCGAGTGCTCGCTCGGGACTTTGCTCTCGGGGCCAAGGCAAGAGGGCGTGCTTGCCCGCAGAACTGAGAACACGCTGTTGGGCAGAGCTGCAACTGACCGCCGGAGTTCAGCTGTCGCCGGACGGCAGAAGGCGAAGAACGAAGCCGCTTGCGAGCGGCGCAGTGCAGCGAAGAGCTCTCCGAATTCGCCGCTAGCTCCACGGTCCTTCTGAGCTGCGAGTAGCAGCGCTCGCAGTACACGGAGCTTCGCAAGGCCCGAAGACCCGGAGGGAAGTATCGCACACGGAAATGTGCCAGGACAGAGACGTGTTCTACGTTGTCCCTTCTCGTCATGCAGTTTGTGCCTCTGCTGCTTGTGCTGTTAGGAATCGCTCCTTGAAAGACGAGCGAGAGCGTCCTTCCGGGTGCATTGCACTGAGTCGAGTGCTCGCTCGGGACTTTGCTCTCGGGGCCAAGGCAAGAGGGCGTGCTTGCCCGCAGAACTGAGAACACGCTGTTGGGCAGAGCTGCAACTGACCGCCGGAGTTCAGCTGTCGCCGGACGGCAGAAGGCGAAGAACGAAGCCGCTTGCGAGCGGCGCAGTGCAGCGAAGAGCTCTCCGAATTCGCCGCTAGCTCCACGGTCCTTCTCAGCTGCGAGTAGCAGCGCTCGCAGTACACGGAGCTTCGCAAGGCCCGAAGACCCGGAGGGAAGTATCGCACACGGAAATGTGCCAGGACAGAGACGTGTTCTACGTTGTCCCTTCTCGTCATGCAGTTTGTGCCTCTGCTGCTTGTGCTGTTAGGAATCGCTCCTTGAAAGACGAGCGAGAGCGTCCTTCCGGGTGCATTGCACTGAGTCGAGTGCTCGCTCGGGACTTTGCTCTCGGGGCCAAGGCAAGAGGGCGTGCTTGCCCGCAGAACTGAGAACACGCTGTTGGGCAGAGCTGCAACTGACCGCCGGAGTTCAGCTCTCGCCGGACGGCAGAAGGCGAAGAACGAAGCCGCTTGCGAGCGGCGCAGTGCAGCGAAGAGCTCTCCGAATTCGCCGCTAGCTCCACGGTCCTTCTCAGCTGCGAGTAGCAGCGCTCGCAGTACACGGAGCTTCGCAAGGCCCGAAGACCCGGAGGGAAGTATGGCACACGGAAATGTGCCAGGACAGAGACGTGTTCTACGTTGTCCCTTCTCGTCATGCAGTTTGTGCCTCTGCTGCTTGTGCTGTTAGGAATCGCTCCTTGAAAGACGAGCGAGAGCGTCCTTCCGGGTGCATTGCACTGAGTCGAGTGCTCGCTCGGGACTTTGCTCTCGGGGCCAAGGCAAGAGGGCGTGCTTGCCCGCAGAACTGAGAACACGCTGTTGGGCAGAGCTGCAACTGACCGCCGGAGTTCAGCTGTCGCCGGACGGCAGAAGGCGAAGAACGAAGCCGCTTGCGAGCGGCGCAGTGCAGCGAAGAGCTCTCCGAATTCGCCGCTAGCTCCACGGTCCTTCTCAGCTGCGAGTAGCAGCGCTCGCAGTACACGGAGCTTCGCAAGGCCCGAAGACCCGGAGGGAAGTATCGCACACGAAAATGTGCCAGGACAGAGACGTGTTCTACGTTGTCCCTTCTCGTCATGCAGTTTGTGCCTCTGCTGCTTGTGCTGTTAGGAATCGCTCCTTGAAAGACGAGCGAGAGCGTCCTTCCGGGTGCATTGCACTGAGTCGAGTGCTCGCTCGGGACTTTGCTCTCGGGGCCAAGGCAAGAGGGCGTGCTTGCCCGCAGAACTGAGAACACGCTGTTGGGCAGAGCTGCAACTGACCGCCGGAGTTCAGCTGTCGCCGGACGGCAGAAGGCGAAGAACGAAGCCGCTTGCGAGCGGCGCAGTGCAGCGAAGAGCTCTCCGAATTCGCCGCTAGCTCCACGGTCCTTCTGAGCTGCGAGTAGCAGCGCTCGCAGTACACGGAGCTTCGCAAGGCCCGAAGACCCGGAGGGAAGTATGGCACACGGAAATGTGCCAGGACAGAGACGTGTTCTACGTTGTCCCTTCTCGTCATGCAGTTTGTGCCTCTGCTGCTTGTGCTGTTAGGAATCGCTCCTTGAAAGACGAGCGAGAGCGTCCTTCCGGGTGCATTGCACTGAGTCGAGTGCTCGCTCGGGACTTTGCTCCCGGGGCCAAGGCAAGAGGGCGTGCTTGCCCGCAGAACTGAGAACACGCTGTTGGGCAGAGCTGCAACTGACCGCCGGAGTTCAGCTGTCGCCGGACGGCAGAAGGCGAAGAACGAAGCCGCTTGCGAGCGGCGCAGTGCAGCGAAGAGCTCTCCGAATTCGCCGCTAGCTCCACGGTCCTTCTCAGCTGCGAGTAGCAGCGCTCGCAGTACACGGAGCTTCGCAAGGCCCGAAGACCCGGAGGGAAGTATCGCACACGAAAATGTGCCAGGACAGAGACGTGTTCTACGTTGTCCCTTCTCGTCATGCAGTTTGTGCCTCTGCTGCTTCTGCTGTTAGGAATCGCTCCTTGAAAGACGAGCGAGAGCGTCCTTCCGGGTGCATTGCACTGAGTCGAGTGCTCGCTCGGGACTTTGCTCCCGGGGCCAAGGCAAGAGGGCGTGCTTGCCCGCAGAACTGAGAACACGCTGTTGGGCAGAGCTGCAACTGACCGCCGGAGTTCAGCTGTCGCCGGACGGCAGAAGGCGAAGAACGAAGCCGCTTGCGAGCGGCGCAGTGCAGCGAAGAGCTCTCCGAATTCGCCGCTAGCTCCACGGTCCTTCTGAGCTGCGAGTAGCAGCGCTCGCAGTACACGGAGCTTCGCAAGGCCCGAAGACCCGGAGGGAAGTATGGCACACGGAAATGTGCCAGGACAGAGACGTGTTCTACGTTGTCCCTTCTCGTCATGCAGTTTGTGCCTCTGCTGCTTGTGCTGTTAGGAATCGCTCCTTGAAAGACGAGCGAGAGCGTCCTTCCGGGTGCATTGCACTGAGTCGAGTGCTCGCTCGGGACTTTGCTCTCGGGGCCAAGGCAAGAGGGCGTGCTTGCCCGCAGAACTGAGAACACGCTGTTGGGCAGAGCTGCAACTGACCGCCGGAGTTCAGCTGTCGCCGGACGGCAGAAGGCGAAGAACGAAGCCGCTTGCGAGCGGCGCAGTGCAGCGAAGAGCTCTCCGAATTCGCCGCTAGCTCCACGGTCCTTCTCAGCTGCGAGTAGCAGCGCTCGCAGTACACGGAGCTTCGCAAGGCCCGAAGACCCGGAGGGAAGTATCGCACACGAAAATGTGCCAGGACAGAGACGTGTTCTACGTTGTCCCTTCTCGTCATGCAGTTTGTGCCTCTGCTGCTTGTGCTGTTAGGAATCGCTCCTTGAAAGACGAGCGAGAGCGTCCTTCCGGGTGCATTGCACTGAGTCGAGTGCTCGCTCGGGACTTTGCTCCCGGGGCCAAGGCAAGAGGGCGTGCTTGCCCGCAGAACTGAGAACACGCTGTTGGGCAGAGCTGCAACTGACCGCCGGAGTTCAGCTGTCGCCGGACGGCAGAAGGCGAAGAACGAAGCCGCTTGCGAGCGGCGCAGTGCAGCGAAGAGCTCTCCGAATTCGCCGCTAGCTCCACGGTCCTTCTCAGCTGCGAGTAGCAGCGCTCGCAGTACACGGAGCTTCGCAAGGCCCGAAGACCCGGAGGGAAGTTTCGCACACGAAAATGTGCCAGGACAGAGACGTGTTCTACGTTGTCCCTTCTCGTCATGCAGTTTGTGCCTCTGCTGCTTGTGCTGTTAGGAATCGCTCCTTGAAAGACGAGCGAGAGCGTCCTTCCGGGTGCATTGCACTGAGTCGAGTGCTCGCTCGGGACTTTGCTCTCGGGGCCAAGGCAAGAGGGCGTGCTTGCCCGCAGAACTGAGAACACGCTGTTGGGCAGAGCTGCAACTGACCGCCGGAGTTCAGCTGTCGCCGGACGGCAGAAGGCGAAGAACGAAGCCGCTTGCGAGCGGCGCAGTGCAGCGAAGAGCTCTCCGAATTCGCCGCTAGCTCCACGGTCCTTCTCAGCTGCGAGTAGCAGCGCTCGCAGTACACGGAGCTTCGCAAGGCCCGAAGACCCGGAGGGAAGTATCGCACACGAAAATGTGCCAGGACAGAGACGTGTTCTACGTTGTCCCTTCTCGTCATGCAGTTTGTGCCTCTGCTGCTTGTGCTGTTAGGAATCGCTCCTTGAAAGACGAGCGAGAGCGTCCTTCCGGGTGCATTGCACTGAGTCGAGTGCTCGCTCGGGACTTTGCTCTCGGGGCCAAGGCAAGAGGGCGTGCTTGCCCGCAGAACTGAGAACACGCTGTTGGGCAGAGCTGCAACTGACCGCCGGAGTTCAGCTGTCGCCGGACGGCAGAAGGCGAAGAACGAAGCCGCTTGCGAGCGGCGCAGTGCAGCGAAGAGCTCTCCGAATTCGCCGCTAGCTCCACGGTCCTTCTGAGCTGCGAGTAGCAGCGCTCGCAGTACACGGAGCTTCGCAAGGCCCGAAGACCCGGAGGGAAGTATCGCACACGAAAATGTGCCAGGACAGAGACGTGTTCTACGTTGTCCCTTCTCGTCATGCAGTTTGTGCCTCTGCTCCTTCTGCTGTTAGGAATCGCTCCTTGAAAGACGAGCGAGAGCGTCCTTCCGGGTGCATTGCACTGAGTCGAGTGCTCGCTCGGGACTTTGCTCTCGGGGCCAAGGCAAGAGGGCGTGCTTGCCCGCAGAACTGAGAACACGCTGTTGGGCAGAGCTGCAACTGACCGCCGGAGTTCAGCTGTCGCCGGACGGCAGAAGGCGAAGAACGAAGCCGCTTGCGAGCGGCGCAGTGCAGCGAAGAGCTCTCCGAATTCGCCGCTAGCTCCACGGTCCTTCTGAGCTGCGAGTAGCAGCGCTCGCAGTACACGGAGCTTCGCAAGGCCCGAAGACCCGGAGGGAAGTATCGCACACGAAAATGTGCCAGGACAGAGACGTGTTCTACGTTGTCCCTTCTCGTCATGCAGTTTGTGCCTCTGCTGCTTGTGCTGTTAGGAATCGCTCCTTGAAAGACGAGCGAGAGCGTCCTTCCGGGTGCATTGCACTGAGTCGAGTGCTCGCTCGGGACTTTGCTCTCGGGGCCAAGGCAAGAGGGCGTGCTTGCCCGCAGAACTGAGAACACGCTGTTGGGCAGAGCTGCAACTGACCGCCGGAGTTCAGCTGTCGCCGGACGGCAGAAGGCGAAGAACGAAGCCGCTTGCGAGCGGCGCAGTGCAGCGAAGAGCTCTCCGAATTCGCCGCTAGCTCCACGGTCCTTCTCAGCTGCGAGTAGCAGCGCTCGCAGTACACGGAGCTTCGCAAGGCCCGAAGACCCGGAGGGAAGTATCGCACACGAAAATGTGCCAGGACAGAGACGTGTTCTACGTTGTCCCTTCTCGTCATGCAGTTTGTGCCTCTGCTGCTTGTGCTGTTAGGAATCGCTCCTTGAAAGACGAGCGAGAGCGTCCTTCCGGGTGCATTGCACTGAGTCGAGTGCTCGCTCGGGACTTTGCTCTCGGGGCCAAGGCAAGAGGGCGTGCTTGCCCGCAGAACTGAGAACACGCTGTTGGGCAGAGCTGCAACTGACCGCCGGAGTTCAGCTGTCGCCGGACGGCAGAAGGCGAAGAACGAAGCCGCTTGCGAGCGGCGCAGTGCAGCGAAGAGCTCTCCGAATTCGCCGCTAGCTCCACGGTCCTTCTGAGCTGCGAGTAGCAGCGCTCGCAGTACACGGAGCTTCGCAAGGCCCGAAGACCCGGAGGGAAGTATCGCACACGAAAATGTGCCAGGACAGAGACGTGTTCTACGTTGTCCCTTCTCGTCATGCAGTTTGTGCCTCTGCTCCTTCTGCTGTTAGGAATCGCTCCTTGAAAGACGAGCGAGAGCGTCCTTCCGGGTGCATTGCACTGAGTCGAGTGCTCGCTCGGGACTTTGCTCTCGGGGCCAAGGCAAGAGGGCGTGCTTGCCCGCAGAACTGAGAACACGCTGTTGGGCAGAGCTGCAACTGACCGCCGGAGTTCAGCTGTCGCCGGACGGCAGAAGGCGAAGAACGAAGCCGCTTGCGAGCGGCGCAGTGCAGCGAAGAGCTCTCCGAATTCGCCGCTAGCTCCACGGTCCTTCTCAGCTGCGAGTAGCAGCGCTCGCAGTACACGGAGCTTCGCAAGGCCCGAAGACCCGGAGGGAAGTATGGCACACGGAAATGTGCCAGGACAGAGACGTGTTCTACGTTGTCCCTTCTCGTCATGCAGTTTGTGCCTCTGCTGCTTGTGCTGTTAGGAATCGCTCCTTGAAAGACGAGCGAGAGCGTCCTTCCGGGTGCATTGCACTGAGTCGAGTGCTCGCTCGGGACTTTGCTCTCGGGGCCAAGGCAAGAGGGCGTGCTTGCCCGCAGAACTGAGAACACGCTGTTGGGCAGAGCTGCAACTGACCGCCGGAGTTCAGCTGTCGCCGGACGGCAGAAGGCGAAGAACGAAGCCGCTTGCGAGCGGCGCAGTGCAGCGAAGAGCTCTCCGAATTCGCCGCTAGCTCCACGGTCCTTCTCAGCTGCGAGTAGCAGCGCTCGCAGTACACGGAGCTTCGCAAGGCCCGAAGACCCGGAGGGAAGTATGGCACACGGAAATGTGCCAGGACAGAGACGTGTTCTACGTTGTCCCTTCTCGTCATGCAGTTTGTGCCTCTGCTGCTTGTGCTGTTAGGAATCGCTCCTTGAAAGACGAGCGAGAGCGTCCTTCCGGGTGCATTGCACTGAGTCGAGTGCTCGCTCGGGACTTTGCTCTCGGGGCCAAGGCAAGAGGGCGTGCTTGCCCGCAGAACTGAGAACACGCTGTTGGGCAGAGCTGCAACTGACCGCCGGAGTTCAGCTGTCGCCGGACGGCAGAAGGCGAAGAACGAAGCCGCTTGCGAGCGGCGCAGTGCAGCGAAGAGCTCTCCGAATTCGCCGCTAGCTCCACGGTCCTTCTGAGCTGCGAGTAGCAGCGCTCGCAGTACACGGAGCTTCGCAAGGCCCGAAGACCCGGAGGGAAGTATGGCACACGGAAATGTGCCAGGACAGAGACGTGTTCTACGTTGTCCCTTCTCGTCATGCAGTTTGTGCCTCTGCTGCTTGTGCTGTTAGGAATCGCTCCTTGAAAGACGAGCGAGAGCGTCCTTCCGGGTGCATTGCACTGAGTCGAGTGCTCGCTCGGGACTTTGCTCTCGGGGCCAAGGCAAGAGGGCGTGCTTGCCCGCAGAACTGAGAACACGCTGTTGGGCAGAGCTGCAACTGACCGCCGGAGTTCAGCTGTCGCCGGACGGCAGAAGGCGAAGAACGAAGCCGCTTGCGAGCGGCGCAGTGCAGCGAAGAGCTCTCCGAATTCGCCGCTAGCTCCACGGTCCTTCTCAGCTGCGAGTAGCAGCGCTCGCAGTACACGGAGCTTCGCAAGGCCCGAAGACCCGGAGGGAAGTATGGCACACGGAAATGTGCCAGGACAGAGACGTGTTCTACGTTGTCCCTTCTCGTCATGCAGTTTGTGCCTCTGCTGCTTGTGCTGTTAGGAATCGCTCCTTGAAAGACGAGCGAGAGCGTCCTTCCGGGTGCATTGCACTGAGTCGAGTGCTCGCTCGGGACTTTGCTCTCGGGGCCAAGGCAAGAGGGCGTGCTTGCCCGCAGAACTGAGAACACGCTGTTGGGCAGAGCTGCAACTGACCGCCGGAGTTCAGCTGTCGCCGGACGGCAGAAGGCGAAGAACGAAGCCGCTTGCGAGCGGCGCAGTGCAGCGAAGAGCTCTCCGAATTCGCCGCTAGCTCCACGGTCCTTCTCAGCTGCGAGTAGCAGCGCTCGCAGTACACGGAGCTTCGCAAGGCCCGAAGACCCGGAGGGAAGTATGGCACACGGAAATGTGCCAGGACAGAGACGTGTTCTACGTTGTCCCTTCTCGTCATGCAGTTTGTGCCTCTGCTGCTTGTGCTGTTAGGAATCGCTCCTTGAAAGACGAGCGAGAGCGTCCTTCCGGGTGCATTGCACTGAGTCGAGTGCTCGCTCGGGACTTTGCTCTCGGGGCCAAGGCAAGAGGGCGTGCTTGCCCGCAGAACTGAGAACACGCTGTTGGGCAGAGCTGCAACTGACCGCCGGAGTTCAGCTGTCGCCGGACGGCAGAAGGCGAAGAACGAAGCCGCTTGCGAGCGGCGCAGTGCAGCGAAGAGCTCTCCGAATTCGCCGCTAGCTCCACGGTCCTTCTCAGCTGCGAGTAGCAGCGCTCGCAGTACACGGAGCTTCGCAAGGCCCGAAGACCCGGAGGGAAGTATGGCACACGGAAATGTGCCAGGACAGAGACGTGTTCTACGTTGTCCCTTCTCGTCATGCAGTTTGTGCCTCTGCTGCTTGTGCTGTTAGGAATCGCTCCTTGAAAGACGAGCGAGAGCGTCCTTCCGGGTGCATTGCACTGAGTCGAGTGCTCGCTCGGGACTTTGCTCTCGGGGCCAAGGCAAGAGGGCGTGCTTGCCCGCAGAACTGAGAACACGCTGTTGGGCAGAGCTGCAACTGACCGCCGGAGTTCAGCTGTCGCCGGACGGCAGAAGGCGAAGAACGAAGCCGCTTGCGAGCGGCGCAGTGCAGCGAAGAGCTCTCCGAATTCGCCGCTAGCTCCACGGTCCTTCTCAGCTGCGAGTAGCAGCGCTCGCAGTACACGGAGCTTCGCAAGGCCCGAAGACCCGGAGGGAAGTATGGCACACGGAAATGTGCCAGGACAGAGACGTGTTCTACGTTGTCCCTTCTCGTCATGCAGTTTGTGCCTCTGCTGCTTGTGCTGTTAGGAATCGCTCCTTGAAAGACGAGCGAGAGCGTCCTTCCGGGTGCATTGCACTGAGTCGAGTGCTCGCTCGGGACTTTGCTCTCGGGGCCAAGGCAAGAGGGCGTGCTTGCCCGCAGAACTGAGAACACGCTGTTGGGCAGAGCTGCAACTGACCGCCGGAGTTCAGCTGTCGCCGGACGGCAGAAGGCGAAGAACGAAGCCGCTTGCGAGCGGCGCAGTGCAGCGAAGAGCTCTCCGAATTCGCCGCTAGCTCCACGGTCCTTCTCAGCTGCGAGTAGCAGCGCTCGCAGTACACGGAGCTTCGCAAGGCCCGAAGACCCGGAGGGAAGTATCGCACACGAAAATGTGCCAGGACAGAGACGTGTTCTACGTTGTCCCTTCTCGTCATGCAGTTTGTGCCTCTGCTGCTTGTGCTGTTAGGAATCGCTCCTTGAAAGACGAGCGAGAGCGTCCTTCCGGGTGCATTGCACTGAGTCGAGTGCTCGCTCGGGACTTTGCTCCCGGGGCCAAGGCAAGAGGGCGTGCTTGCCCGCAGAACTGAGAACACGCTGTTGGGCAGAGCTGCAACTGACCGCCGGAGTTCAGCTGTCGCCGGACGGCAGAAGGCGAAGAACGAAGCCGCTTGCGAGCGGCGCAGTGCAGCGAAGAGCTCTCCGAATTCGCCGCTAGCTCCACGGTCCTTCTCAGCTGCGAGTAGCAGCGCTCGCAGTACACGGAGCTTCGCAAGGCCCGAAGACCCGGAGGGAAGTTTCGCACACGAAAATGTGCCAGGACAGAGACGTGTTCTACGTTGTCCCTTCTCGTCATGCAGTTTGTGCCTCTGCTGCTTGTGCTGTTAGGAATCGCTCCTTGAAAGACGAGCGAGAGCGTCCTTCCGGGTGCATTGCACTGAGTCGAGTGCTCGCTCGGGACTTTGCTCCCGGGGCCAAGGCAAGAGGGCGTGCTTGCCCGCAGAACTGAGAACACGCTGTTGGGCAGAGCTGCAACTGACCGCCGGAGTTCAGCTCTCGCCGGACGGCAGAAGGCGAAGAACGAAGCCGCTTGCGAGCGGCGCAGTGCAGCGAAGAGCTCTCCGAATTCGCCGCTAGCTCCACGGTCCTTCTCAGCTGCGAGTAGCAGCGCTCGCAGTACACGGAGCTTCGCAAGGCCCGAAGACCCGGAGGGAAGTATGGCACACGGAAATGTGCCAGGACAGAGACGTGTTCTACGTTGTCCCTTCTCGTCATGCAGTTTGTGCCTCTGCTGCTTGTGCTGTTAGGAATCGCTCCTTGAAAGACGAGCGAGAGCGTCCTTCCGGGTGCATTGCACTGAGTCGAGTGCTCGCTCGGGACTTTGCTCCCGGGGCCAAGGCAAGAGGGCGTGCTTGCCCGCAGAACTGAGAACACGCTGTTGGGCAGAGCTGCAACTGACCGCCGGAGTTCAGCTCTCGCCGGACGGCAGAAGGCGAAGAACGAAGCCGCTTGCGAGCGGCGCAGTGCAGCGAAGAGCTCTCCGAATTCGCCGCTAGCTCCACGGTCCTTCTCAGCTGCGAGTAGCAGCGCTCGCAGTACACGGAGCTTCGCAAGGCCCGAAGACCCGGAGGGAAGTATGGCACACGGAAATGTGCCAGGACAGAGACGTGTTCTACGTTGTCCCTTCTCGTCATGCAGTTTGTGCCTCTGCTGCTTGTGCTGTTAGGAATCGCTCCTTGAAAGACGAGCGAGAGCGTCCTTCCGGGTGCATTGCACTGAGTCGAGTGCTCGCTCGGGACTTTGCTCCCGGGGCCAAGGCAAGAGGGCGTGCTTGCCCGCAGAACTGAGAACACGCTGTTGGGCAGAGCTGCAACTGACCGCCGGAGTTCAGCTCTCGCCGGACGGCAGAAGGCGAAGAACGAAGCCGCTTGCGAGCGGCGCAGTGCAGCGAAGAGCTCTCCGAATTCGCCGCTAGCTCCACGGTCCTTCTCAGCTGCGAGTAGCAGCGCTCGCAGTACACGGAGCTTCGCAAGGCCCGAAGACCCGGAGGGAAGTATCGCACACGAAAATGTGCCAGGACAGAGACGTGTTCTACGTTGTCCCTTCTCGTCATGCAGTTTGTGCCTCTGCTGCTTGTGCTGTTAGGAATCGCTCCTTGAAAGACGAGCGAGAGCGTCCTTCCGGGTGCATTGCACTGAGTCGAGTGCTCGCTCGGGACTTTGCTCCCGGGGCCAAGGCAAGAGGGCGTGCTTGCCCGCAGAACTGAGAACACGCTGTTGGGCAGAGCTGCAACTGACCGCCGGAGTTCAGCTCTCGCCGGACGGCAGAAGGCGAAGAACGAAGCCGCTTGCGAGCGGCGCAGTGCAGCGAAGAGCTCTCCGAATTCGCCGCTAGCTCCACGGTCCTTCTCAGCTGCGAGTAGCAGCGCTCGCAGTACACGGAGCTTCGCAAGGCCCGAAGACCCGGAGGGAAGTATGGCACACGGAAATGTGCCAGGACAGAGACGTGTTCTACGTTGTCCCTTCTCGTCATGCAGTTTGTGCCTCTGCTGCTTGTGCTGTTAGGAATCGCTCCTTGAAAGACGAGCGAGAGCGTCCTTCCGGGTGCATTGCACTGAGTCGAGTGCTCGCTCGGGACTTTGCTCCCGGGGCCAAGGCAAGAGGGCGTGCTTGCCCGCAGAACTGAGAACACGCTGTTGGGCAGAGCTGCAACTGACCGCCGGAGTTCAGCTGTCGCCGGACGGCAGAAGGCGAAGAACGAAGCCGCTTGCGAGCGGCGCAGTGCAGCGAAGAGCTCTCCGAATTCGCCGCTAGCTCCACGGTCCTTCTCAGCTGCGAGTAGCAGCGCTCGCAGTACACGGAGCTTCGCAAGGCCCGAAGACCCGGAGGGAAGTATCGCACACGAAAATGTGCCAGGACAGAGACGTGTTCTACGTTGTCCCTTCTCGTCATGCAGTTTGTGCCTCTGCTGCTTGTGCTGTTAGGAATCGCTCCTTGAAAGACGAGCGAGAGCGTCCTTCCGGGTGCATTGCACTGAGTCGAGTGCTCGCTCGGGACTTTGCTCTCGGGGCCAAGGCAAGAGGGCGTGCTTGCCCGCAGAACTGAGAACACGCTGTTGGGCAGAGCTGCAACTGACCGCCGGAGTTCAGCTCTCGCCGGACGGCAGAAGGCGAAGAACGAAGCCGCTTGCGAGCGGCGCAGTGCAGCGAAGAGCTCTCCGAATTCGCCGCTAGCTCCACGGTCCTTCTGAGCTGCGAGTAGCAGCGCTCGCAGTACACGGAGCTTCGCAAGGCCCGAAGACCCGGAGGGAAGTATGGCACACGGAAATGTGCCAGGACAGAGACGTGTTCTACGTTGTCCCTTCTCGTCATGCAGTTTGTGCCTCTGCTGCTTGTGCTGTTAGGAATCGCTCCTTGAAAGACGAGCGAGAGCGTCCTTCCGGGTGCATTGCACTGAGTCGAGTGCTCGCTCGGGACTTTGCTCTCGGGGCCAAGGCAAGAGGGCGTGCTTGCCCGCAGAACTGAGAACACGCTGTTGGGCAGAGCTGCAACTGACCGCCGGAGTTCAGCTCTCGCCGGACGGCAGAAGGCGAAGAACGAAGCCGCTTGCGAGCGGCGCAGTGCAGCGAAGAGCTCTCCGAATTCGCCGCTAGCTCCACGGTCCTTCTCAGCTGCGAGTAGCAGCGCTCGCAGTACACGGAGCTTCGCAAGGCCCGAAGACCCGGAGGGAAGTATCGCACACGAAAATGTGCCAGGACAGAGACGTGTTCTACGTTGTCCCTTCTCGTCATGCAGTTTGTGCCTCTGCTGCTTCTGCTGTTAGGAATCGCTCCTTGAAAGACGAGCGAGAGCGTCCTTCCGGGTGCATTGCACTGAGTCGAGTGCTCGCTCGGGACTTTGCTCCCGGGGCCAAGGCAAGAGGGCGTGCTTGCCCGCAGAACTGAGAACACGCTGTTGGGCAGAGCTGCAACTGACCGCCGGAGTTCAGCTCTCGCCGGACGGCAGAAGGCGAAGAACGAAGCCGCTTGCGAGCGGCGCAGTGCAGCGAAGAGCTCTCCGAATTCGCCGCTAGCTCCACGGTCCTTCTGAGCTGCGAGTAGCAGCGCTCGCAGTACACGGAGCTTCGCAAGGCCCGAAGACCCGGAGGGAAGTATCGCACACGGAAATGTGCCAGGACAGAGACGTGTTCTACGTTGTCCCTTCTCGTCATGCAGTTTGTGCCTCTGCTGCTTGTGCTGTTAGGAATCGCTCCTTGAAAGACGAGCGAGAGCGTCCTTCCGGGTGCATTGCACTGAGTCGAGTGCTCGCTCGGGACTTTGCTCTCGGGGCCAAGGCAAGAGGGCGTGCTTGCCCGCAGAACTGAGAACACGCTGTTGGGCAGAGCTGCAACTGACCGCCGGAGTTCAGCTGTCGCCGGACGGCAGAAGGCGAAGAACGAAGACGCTTGCGAGCGGCGCAGTGCAGCGAAGAGCTCTCCGAATTCGCCGCTAGCTCCACGGTCCTTCTCAGCTGCGAGTAGCAGCGCTCGCAGTACACGGAGCTTCGCAAGGCCCGAAGACCCGGAGGGAAGTATCGCACACGAAAATGTGCCAGGACAGAGACGTGTTCTACGTTGTCCCTTCTCGTCATGCAGTTTGTGCCTCTGCTGCTTCTGCTGTTAGGAATCGCTCCTTGAAAGACGAGCGAGAGCGTCCTTCCGGGTGCATTGCACTGAGTCGAGTGCTCGCTCGGGACTTTGCTCCCGGGGCCAAGGCAAGAGGGCGTGCTTGCCCGCAGAACTGAGAACACGCTGTTGGGCAGAGCTGCAACTGACCGCCGGAGTTCAGCTGTCGCCGGACGGCAGAAGGCGAAGAACGAAGCCGCTTGCGAGCGGCGCAGTGCAGCGAAGAGCTCTCCGAATTCGCCGCTAGCTCCACGGTCCTTCTGAGCTGCGAGTAGCAGCGCTCGCAGTACACGGAGCTTCGCAAGGCCCGAAGACCCGGAGGGAAGTATGGCACACGGAAATGTGCCAGGACAGAGACGTGTTCTACGTTGTCCCTTCTCGTCATGCAGTTTGTGCCTCTGCTGCTTGTGCTGTTAGGAATCGCTCCTTGAAAGACGAGCGAGAGCGTCCTTCCGGGTGCATTGCACTGAGTCGAGTGCTCGCTCGGGACTTTGCTCTCGGGGCCAAGGCAAGAGGGCGTGCTTGCCCGCAGAACTGAGAACACGCTGTTGGGCAGAGCTGCAACTGACCGCCGGAGTTCAGCTGTCGCCGGACGGCAGAAGGCGAAGAACGAAGCCGCTTGCGAGCGGCGCAGTGCAGCGAAGAGCTCTCCGAATTCGCCGCTAGCTCCACGGTCCTTCTCAGCTGCGAGTAGCAGCGCTCGCAGTACACGGAGCTTCGCAAGGCCCGAAGACCCGGAGGGAAGTATCGCACACGAAAATGTGCCAGGACAGAGACGTGTTCTACGTTGTCCCTTCTCGTCATGCAGTTTGTGCCTCTGCTGCTTGTGCTGTTAGGAATCGCTCCTTGAAAGACGAGCGAGAGCGTCCTTCCGGGTGCATTGCACTGAGTCGAGTGCTCGCTCGGGACTTTGCTCCCGGGGCCAAGGCAAGAGGGCGTGCTTGCCCGCAGAACTGAGAACACGCTGTTGGGCAGAGCTGCAACTGACCGCCGGAGTTCAGCTGTCGCCGGACGGCAGAAGGCGAAGAACGAAGCCGCTTGCGAGCGGCGCAGTGCAGCGAAGAGCTCTCCGAATTCGCCGCTAGCTCCACGGTCCTTCTCAGCTGCGAGTAGCAGCGCTCGCAGTACACGGAGCTTCGCAAGGCCCGAAGACCCGGAGGGAAGTATGGCACACGGAAATGTGCCAGGACAGAGACGTGTTCTACGTTGTCCCTTCTCGTCATGCAGTTTGTGCCTCTGCTGCTTGTGCTGTTAGGAATCGCTCCTTGAAAGACGAGCGAGAGCGTCCTTCCGGGTGCATTGCACTGAGTCGAGTGCTCGCTCGGGACTTTGCTCCCGGGGCCAAGGCAAGAGGGCGTGCTTGCCCGCAGAACTGAGAACACGCTGTTGGGCAGAGCTGCAACTGACCGCCGGAGTTCAGCTGTCGCCGGACGGCAGAAGGCGAAGAACGAAGCCGCTTGCGAGCGGCGCAGTGCAGCGAAGAGCTCTCCGAATTCGCCGCTAGCTCCACGGTCCTTCTCAGCTGCGAGTAGCAGCGCTCGCAGTACACGGAGCTTCGCAAGGCCCGAAGACCCGGAGGGAAGTATGGCACACGGAAATGTGCCAGGACAGAGACGTGTTCTACGTTGTCCCTTCTCGTCATGCAGTTTGTGCCTCTGCTGCTTGTGCTGTTAGGAATCGCTCCTTGAAAGACGAGCGAGAGCGTCCTTCCGGGTGCATTGCACTGAGTCGAGTGCTCGCTCGGGACTTTGCTCCCGGGGCCAAGGCAAGAGGGCGTGCTTGCCCGCAGAACTGAGAACACGCTGTTGGGCAGAGCTGCAACTGACCGCCGGAGTTCAGCTGTCGCCGGACGGCAGAAGGCGAAGAACGAAGCCGCTTGCGAGCGGCGCAGTGCAGCGAAGAGCTCTCCGAATTCGCCGCTAGCTCCACGGTCCTTCTCAGCTGCGAGTAGCAGCGCTCGCAGTACACGGAGCTTCGCAAGGCCCGAAGACCCGGAGGGAAGTATGGCACACGGAAATGTGCCAGGACAGAGACGTGTTCTACGTTGTCCCTTCTCGTCATGCAGTTTGTGCCTCTGCTGCTTGTGCTGTTAGGAATCGCTCCTTGAAAGACGAGCGAGAGCGTCCTTCCGGGTGCATTGCACTGAGTCGAGTGCTCGCTCGGGACTTTGCTCCCGGGGCCAAGGCAAGAGGGCGTGCTTGTCCGCAGAACTGAGAACACGCTGTTGGGCAGAGCTGCAACTGACCGCCGGAGTTCAGCTGTCGCCGGACGGCAGAAGGCGAAGAACGAAGCCGCTTGCGAGCGGCGCAGTGCAGCGAAGAGCTCTCCGAATTCGCCGCTAGCTCCACGGTCCTTCTCAGCTGCGAGTAGCAGCGCTCGCAGTACACGGAGCTTCGCAAGGCCCGAAGACCCGGAGGGAAGTATCGCACACGAAAATGTGCCAGGACAGAGACGTGTTCTACGTTGTCCCTTCTCGTCATGCAGTTTGTGCCTCTGCTGCTTGTGCTGTTAGGAATCGCTCCTTGAAAGACGAGCGAGAGCGTCCTTCCGGGTGCATTGCACTGAGTCGAGTGCTCGCTCGGGACTTTGCTCCCGGGGCCAAGGCAAGAGGGCGTGCTTGCCCGCAGAACTGAGAACACGCTGTTGGGCAGAGCTGCAACTGACCGCCGGAGTTCAGCTGTCGCCGGACGGCAGAAGGCGAAGAACGAAGCCGCTTGCGAGCGGCGCAGTGCAGCGAAGAGCTCTCCGAATTCGCCGCTAGCTCCACGGTCCTTCTCAGCTGCGAGTAGCAGCGCTCGCAGTACACGGAGCTTCGCAAGGCCCGAAGACCCGGAGGGAAGTATGGCACACGGAAATGTGCCAGGACAGAGACGTGTTCTACGTTGTCCCTTCTCGTCATGCAGTTTGTGCCTCTGCTGCTTGTGCTGTTAGGAATCGCTCCTTGAAAGACGAGCGAGAGCGTCCTTCCGGGTGCATTGCACTGAGTCGAGTGCTCGCTCGGGACTTTGCTCCCGGGGCCAAGGCAAGAGGGCGTGCTTGCCCGCAGAACTGAGAACACGCTGTTGGGCAGAGCTGCAACTGACCGCCGGAGTTCAGCTGTCGCCGGACGGCAGAAGGCGAAGAACGAAGCCGCTTGCGAGCGGCGCAGTGCAGCGAAGAGCTCTCCGAATTCGCCGCTAGCTCCACGGTCCTTCTCAGCTGCGAGTAGCAGCGCTCGCAGTACACGGAGCTTCGCAAGGCCCGAAGACCCGGAGGGAAGTATCGCACACGAAAATGTGCCAGGACAGAGACGTGTTCTACGTTGTCCCTTCTCGTCATGCAGTTTGTGCCTCTGCTGCTTGTGCTGTTAGGAATCGCTCCTTGAAAGACGAGCGAGAGCGTCCTTCCGGGTGCATTGCACTGAGTCGAGTGCTCGCTCGGGACTTTGCTCCCGGGGCCAAGGCAAGAGGGCGTGCTTGCCCGCAGAACTGAGAACACGCTGTTGGGCAGAGCTGCAACTGACCGCCGGAGTTCAGCTGTCGCCGGACGGCAGAAGGCGAAGAACGAAGCCGCTTGCGAGCGGCGCAGTGCAGCGAAGAGCTCTCCGAATTCGCCGCTAGCTCCACGGTCCTTCTCAGCTGCGAGTAGCAGCGCTCGCAGTACACGGAGCTTCGCAAGGCCCGAAGACCCGGAGGGAAGTTTCGCACACGAAAATGTGCCAGGACAGAGACGTGTTCTACGTTGTCCCTTCTCGTCATGCAGTTTGTGCCTCTGCTGCTTGTGCTGTTAGGAATCGCTCCTTGAAAGACGAGCGAGAGCGTCCTTCCGGGTGCATTGCACTGAGTCGAGTGCTCGCTCGGGACTTTGCTCCCGGGGCCAAGGCAAGAGGGCGTGCTTGCCCGCAGAACTGAGAACACGCTGTTGGGCAGAGCTGCAACTGACCGCCGGAGTTCAGCTGTCGCCGGACGGCAGAAGGCGAAGAACGAAGCCGCTTGCGAGCGGCGCAGTGCAGCGAAGAGCTCTCCGAATTCGCCGCTAGCTCCACGGTCCTTCTCAGCTGCGAGTAGCAGCGCTCGCAGTACACGGAGCTTCGCAAGGCCCGAAGACCCGGAGGGAAGTATCGCACACGAAAATGTGCCAGGACAGAGACGTGTTCTACGTTGTCCCTTCTCGTCATGCAGTTTGTGCCTCTGCTGCTTGTGCTGTTAGGAATCGCTCCTTGAAAGACGAGCGAGAGCGTCCTTCGGGTGCATTGCACTGAGTCGAGTGCTCGCTCGGGACTTTGCTCCCGGGGCCAAGGCAAGAGGGCGTGCTTGCCCGCAGAACTGAGAACACGCTGTTGGGCAGAGCTGCAACTGACCGCCGGAGTTCAGCTGTCGCCGGACGGCAGAAGGCGAAGAACGAAGCCGCTTGCGAGCGGCGCAGTGCAGCGAAGAGCTCTCCGAATTCGCCGCTAGCTCCACGGTCCTTCTCAGCTGCGAGTAGCAGCGCTCGCAGTACACGGAGCTTCGCAAGGCCCGAAGACCCGGAGGGAAGTATGGCACACGGAAATGTGCCAGGACAGAGACGTGTTTCTACGTTGTCCCTTCTCGTCATGCAGTTTGTGCCTCTGCTGCTTGTGCTGTTAGGAATCGCTCCTTGAAAGACGAGCGAGAGCGTCCTTCCGGGTGCATTGCACTGAGTCGAGTGCTCGCTCGGGACTTTGCTCTCGGGGCCAAGGCAAGAGGGCGTGCTTGCCCGCAGAACTGAGAACACGCTGTTGGGCAGAGCTGCAACTGACCGCCGGAGTTCAGCTGTCGCCGGACGGCAGAAGGCGAAGAACGAAGCCGCTTGCGAGCGGCGCAGTGCAGCGAAGAGCTCTCCGAATTA